>NW_007729973.1:41201-81579 GCF_000696425.1 Galeopterus variegatus | reverse complement strand
CTCGGGACGCGGCCGCGACCCCGCCGCCGTCATTGCTGCTGTTTTCAAAACCCTGGCTCTCCCCGCCCACCCGCTGTTATTCTCCGCGGCTCCCTCGCCCTCCTTTCTGGAGATGCTTTTCCATCCTTCCTGGGCCCAGCACATAAAGGCACGGGGGAAATAAATCGATAAAACGACAAGGCGAGCGGCTTGTGGCCAGCCTTGCTGAGGGTCTGCAAGGCTATTCTCTGTCATGCATGGAGCTGGAGGCGGCTCTGGTGGCTTCGTCTCGGAGTGTGCCTTGTTTTTCCTCCAACGTGCAGGCAGTGGAATTGTATTTGTGCATGGCTGTGTGAATGTGGCATATCGAACGTTTTGGGACACTTTATTGTCGGGGCGAAGGGCGTTCGGTGCGTGTGCTTTAGAACAGTATTGCATGACCGTGAGTAGCCGGGCGTCCCCCCCATGCAGGCAGGCTGGCCGTGTCTCCCAGTGCACCGGGACACAAAGAACATTCAAAGAAAATCTCTTGGAAAGCGCCCTGGCCATGGATCTTTCCAGGGAAATAGCTATTGGTATCACTTCTGCAAAGGCAATATTAGTACAATGGAGTGCGAAAATATTTTGATTCTTAAGTGTCAGGGCATGAAAGGAGTAAGGGTTGTTTTCATAATAGATGTAATTTAGTGACTGTTCATCAGCATGGAATTAAGAGGCATGATTTATGAAGAAGCATGTGGGTGGGTTTTGTTCTTGAGGAAATGATTTAATTCATATTGCTTCTCTGAAATGTTTATTTGTCCACCCTGCGCATACACACAGGATGGCCTGGAAACCATCTCTGAGCTGACACGCCAGTGATTGCCCCGGCACACACACTTGGCCACTTTGAGGGTGGAAAAGGAAAGGTGGATTGAGCAGCTAGGGTGGGGAGCTACAGCACACAAAAAGCAGAAAGCCATGAAAGCTGCTCGGAATCCTCCCTTCTTGTGGGAGCAGGGCCAAAGGACTGCCAAGTGGCTTTGGAAGGAACTGGAACACATTTGAAGGTGTCCCTCAGACCTCATTGTTGGAACTGTAACCAGTGCCACGTAGGGGCTGGTACAGTAGAAGCACAGGAAGGACTTCAGGGTCATAGAATGGGGTTGGTCACTCTACTTACTAAAGAGGAAACTAAGGCAGAGAAGTGACTTGCTCAAGGTCACAGGCTAGTTGGTGCAGAGTCATCACTTTACCATTCCCCCCACTGCTCTTGGCTGGTAGACACTGGACAGATTTCCCGTAACTGGGTGGAACCTGGCCTCAGGGAGCCACTCCAGAGCTGGGGTTGACTCAGTGGGTCTCTTTTAGGCAGTATACATCTAGTGCCCACAACTTTGCCTAATCTGGCACCTTAGGTCTCAGTCCTGCTCCCTGAAAGTTCCAGCCCTGTATGTCCAGAGGAGAGGAGCCCCTGGGCTTTCTGTGAGAGGAGATTACCGTGGAGTGTGCTCTTGGCTTTAGTCAATACAAAAGCCCATCTGATACTAGTGATTCATCTGCTGTGGGACACAGCAGACCAATCATTTCCATTGACAGGGTGCTTCTCATGTGCCAGGTGCTGCCTTTTATGTACACGATCACATCACGTTATGAATTAGGCATTATTATCCTCGTTTCTCAGATGAGGAAACTAAGGCTTCAGGAGTGTAGGCTGGTTTTACTCCAGACTCTATGATACACTCAACCTCTGTATGCTACAGTTTCTGCATATGAATGTGGCCATCCAGACATAGAGCAGAGGTTGTGGAGAGTATAAGTACTTCTTTGATAAGTTTAAAATAAGTAGTGGAGCTGTTTGTACTGTCTCTAATAACTTTCTCTTCTTTAGAAGTCCTTTCCTGTTTCCTCTCTACCTCCAGTACAAATATTCATACTGGAGACATGCACTGAATTATATTTCCTTTCTAGAGCTGACATCATGGAAGCAGCGACAGCATCCTTTCACTCATTTGTACATTGGGCTCCTGGTTTGCACAGTTGCTTCCAGGCTGGGTAATAGACTAGGAACTGAGAGGTAGGGGACATGGCCCCTGTCCTGAAGGATCCGATTGGAAACACAAAGCATGTAAGGACGCTTGCAGAGACTGTCACTGGCAGGAAAGGCAGTGAGTAACATGCTAGGCAGGGGTTCCTCAGGGATGAAGGTTGCCCCTGAAGCACTTCTTGGAGGCTGTGAGGAAGGACCTTGGCGACCCTTCCTAATGTAGCCAGGCTGCTTGTAGGAAGGCGGGTCAGCGTCAGGAGCTGCCGATCCTGGGAAGAGGTTGCATTCCAGTCATTTGGCCCATGTCTCCTCTTTCTGCCACCAGGACCCTCTTGCTCCTAGTCCTGAACGTTGCATTTCTACCAGCAGACTGGGGAGAGGGAGAGTTTGGTTCGTTTTCTGAAGAGTAAGCAGTGTTAGAAGATGGCTTGTCTTAATACTGTTTTGGATTTCCTATGTGAAGCAGCTGTCCCTTCTGTGGCTGTCTGAAAACTAGCTCTTCCTTCAACAGGTTTTAACTTTCGTTCAATAGACTCCACTATCCAGTTAGTCCCCTTATTACGGTCTTTAGTTACATTTCTATGTTGTATTGATTTCTTGTCTATTTTTGTTTCATTCAGCATTCTGAATGTGCTTTTTTTTTTTNCAGTCATTTGGCCCATGTCTCCTCTTTCTGCCACCAGGACCCTCTTGCTCCTAGTCCTGAATGTTGCATTTCTACCAGCAGACTGGGGAGAGGGAGAGTTTGGTTCATTTTCTGAAGAGTAAGCAGTGTTAGAAGATGGCTTGTCTTAATACTGTTTTGGATTTCCTATGTGAAGCGGCTGTCCCTTCTGTGGCTGTCTGAAAACTAGCTCTTCCTTCAACAGGTTCTAACTTTCGTTCAATAGACTCCACTATCCAGTTAGTCCCCTTATTACGGTCTTTAGTTACATTTCTATATTGTATTGATTTCTTGTCTATTTTTGTTTCATTCAGCATTCTGAATGTGCTTTTTTTTTTTTTTTTAAAGCATTTATAAGTTTGGACTTGACTGTTCTCTGTTGTGGAAACAATTTGTAATACTTTGGATTTACTTTTGAATGCAGTTTTTTTTTAGGAAGTCAGCCATCCACAATATAAAAAGAAAGAATCAAGCCCTGTTGCTTCACCTTATTCAGAGATAAGTCTTTTTAAAAATAATAGTTATTATGAAATTGATAGCCTTGCAGAGCGTTTGGAAATTACTGAAAGTAATTACTGAAAGGTACAGAAAACAGTCACTCATGATCTCACAGCCCATAGATAACGCTAAATAACTTTGTCTTTTTTGTTTTTGTTGTTAACATAAAAAAAAGAGAATTGAATTATACACAAAATTGTATTTTTCACTCAATATTTAACTTAAACACTTCTCTATTCATTAAATAGTATTTGAAAGCATGATTTTCTGTCCTAATAGTTTAATTATTCTTTTATTTGCAGGTTTTGGGCTTCCATAAATTATATGATGAATAGCTACACAGGCTTTGTCTATATTTCCTTCTGTGTGTAGGTTTTTTTTTCAAGTACACATTTGTAGAAGGGGAATTAGGATTTCTGCGTGTTTTGTTCAGAGTGCTGGGCTACCATAGGTACTCAGGACATGGTTGTTGAATGAATCAATTTTTTGAAAGTTGTAATGCTGAGATAAACCCTCGAAGTTTAAGTGGTTGCCTTCATCACTTGCATTGAATATTATTTTTAAAACCCTTGTTAAATAAATTTGTAGTACATTGTTTTAATTTGTATTTTTTTATTACTTTAGAGTTGAATTTTTTTGTTTTTTTGTATTTGTATTCTGTGAATTTTCTCTGTGTATTTGTTCATTTATTTGTTGTGGTATATGTATTTAAATCTTTATATATTGTATATATTATAAGGATAGCAGTAATTTTTCCTTCCATTTGTTGGATTGTCTTTTAAGTTTTACATAATTTTGAAACTCAGAAGTTTTTGGTTATTTTGATTAGCAAAATATGCCATTTTGGTTTCTTTTTTTAATAATTTTTAAAAATGTATGCTTTATGGCATGTTAAGTTTTTATCTAACTCAATGTGCTATTTTATTATTGGCCATTTCAAGGGGCATGTTTGTTATACTTTGTGAGTGGTTTAGTGTCCTATAAACAAAGACTTAGGTAAATGTTTCAAAAGTGTGGCCCTTAGGTCTCCTGCATCAACATCATTTGGGAATGTGGGGGTGTTCTTAAGAATTTGGATTTCTTGGGCTCACCCTTAACCTAAATTAGAATTTTTAGTGGTGGTGCCTGGGAATCTTGATTTTAACAAGTTTACAAGATCATTTTTAAGCACTTTACACTTTGGAAACATTGATCCAGATACTGTAAACCCAGTAGCTGAAAATTAATAGCATTTGGAGGATAGTATTTTGGAGAATCTTGCAATTGTCCTTTCATTGCTAGAACAGTTGATGTTAAATCGTTACATTGAAACCGTTTTTTCTTATATCTTGTTTGCTTGATTTCCTTTGGGTTGGGAGTAAAAGGGCACAGAGGACTGCATTTTAAATTCTCACTCCTGGCCTTTTGGGAACAGCTGCTGCAATCCTTGTCAGGAAATGCCTCACTTAATCCTGAAAACAAAACCCAGCCTGGGAGTTGTTAAACGTCACTGGGGACCTGGGAGCCACAGGTTTTCTATCAGTGCTCTGGGTGATAGAAGCAGCTAATTACTGTCATTATAATTACACTAGGTTGATTTTCCCAGATAGGAAGATGCTGTTCTAACTTGTTTTCAAGTCATGACACCCACCTTTCATCTGGAGCTCCCAATGATGTGATTTCTCTTTCTTGTGCTTAGGCAGCAGTATGTCCAAACAGTGAGCTAGAAAACGTGGATGTGCGCATTTTTGCCCATAAGTTACTTGGTGACAGAGAACAAGTTCCCTTGTCTTGTCCTGGGCTTCCTCATCAGTGTAAGAAGGGGTTAACGAGATTAGCTCTAAGTTTCCTTTTAGCTCCTGTTTTTCAAGTCCACATCTTGGATGCCTTGGAAGGCTTAGGTAGCAACTGTCCTGTTTCTCTTGGGTTTTTATGAGTGTCGCTTCTCTTTGCCAGGTAGACGTTCTAGGCCAGTGACCTGCAGAAGGCTGTTCACTTTCACCATTGTGTTCAGTTCTTCTTTTTTAAAAATCCCCCTCTATTCTTGTCTCCTGCATCCCCACAGCCAGGACACATGCTTTGCCTTCTCATTCTTTCTTTTTGTCTTTTCCTTTTTTCCATCTCCTTTGATAATGGTTTAGGAGCCATTGTGTTCAGTTCTTCTTTTTTAAAAATCCCCCTCTATTCTTGTCTCCTGCATCCCCACACCCAGGACACATGCTTTGCCTTCTCATTCTTTCTTTTTGTCTTTTCCTTTTTTCCATCTCCTTTGATAATGGTTTAGGAGGTTTATGGTTGTGCTGTGGTTTATAGCTTCAGGCACTAATTCTCATCAGGGAAAATCTAATGTTGCTGCCCAAACTGTTGTCCACACACCCGCAGCATCATCACTACCTGGTGGCTTGTTAGAAAATGCAGAATCTCAAGTCCCTCCCTGACCCTCTGAGTCAAAATCTGCATTAACAAGATCCCGGAGTGATTTTGCACACACAGTTGAAGTTTGAGAAGCTCTAGGTTAGAAGGTAATGCCTCCTATTCCAGCCTTCTGGAAATAAGTAGTGTTGGAACACTGGAGCCCGAGTCAGCCCAGACTGAATCTGGAGCTAATCCAGATTCAGAGACCTTGAAGTATCTCTGTCTCTGGGACTGAATCTATGTGAATAGTGTACAAGAGTCCTATTCCATCTGACTAGGCAACTTCAGAATAGAATGCTCCTCTAGGCCTTCCCCGATTCATAACCCGATCATTCAGTATGAACATGTGGCTTGTTAAAATATCGAAATACGGGCCGGCCCGGTGGCGCACTGCTACAGTGCGCTGCTTGGGAGCGCAGCGACGCTCCCGCCGAGGGTTCGGATCCCACATACAGACCGGCCGCTCACTGGCTGAGCGAGGTGCGGGTGCAACACCGAGGGTTGCGATCCCGTTGCTGGTCCCGGTCCGGTACGGGCGCGACACTGAGGGTTGCGATCCGTTGCCGGTCACGAAAAAAGACAAAAAGGAAAAAAAAAAATATCGAAATACTACTAAACCTGTTTGTAAATAGCTGCTATCCTGGGCCTCCCAGCCCTCCCTCAGGACTCTTCTCCCAGGACCCCCTCCCCCAGCCTCCCAGAGATCCAGCAATGAAAGGGTCAGTGCTCAGACCAGCAGATGCCTCTAGGACTCTGCTTTAGAACTGCACCCCTTCCCCTGGTCAGAGCTCATGTGCTCCTGCTGTTAACTGTGTTGAGTATCACCCATACCTTCATTCGCTTATTCCTCTATCCAGATCCAGCACTTAAAGAGAAAGTTTGTGAATCTTATGGTAGTTGGAGTCAAAGCCTGGAAGACGCTACCGAAAGAGAGCCTGTAGAGTTAGAAGAGGGCCAAGGACAGAGGCCCAGGAAACTGATGTTAAGGAGAGGGGAAGAGCAACAGGAGCCCACAAAGGAAACCGACCCCCTGACAGAGTAGTGCTGTGAAGGCCAGGAGAGGGGGAGAGGGCTCTTACACAGGTGAGCGAGCCATCCTGTCAAGTGCTGCTGTACCAAACCGTTCCTTGAAGGATGGTGTGGGGACCACTTGATGAGAACCACCTGGGCACTTGTTAAAATCCTAGACTCATGGTCAAGCTGGATCTACTGAAACGGAGGATGTCTGAGAATTTGTATGTTTGAAATGTTCAGTGAGCTCTTTTGTTATTCTTACGCATGCTGAGGTTTGAGTTCTCCCTATAACTTAATGGTGGCACGGGGCTGATGGAAGTTTAAAAACACGTGTTTATAGGCTTCAAGGAAGAATCAGTACAGAGACCGTGGTTAAAAACTTAAGAAAAACTTTAAGTAATGGACGGATAGATAATTCACCAATGGTGGGGACGTTCATGTGGGGAGGCAGGATCACCATAGGAGAGGTTGGGGAGAAATATTATTGGGAAAAGGAATTGGAGGGGACCAGTGGAAGGTTGGGGGTGAAGTCTCAGGTGATGGGAGACATTTGTAGTGATGCCGGGGCACGTGCCATGTGATTCTGTCCTGTAGCATTTGACATGCCAGTGTGGCTGGGGAAAAGTGAGCTATTGGCATGAGTCAGGATTGGGGAATCACAGGGCAGGTGTGAGAGCCAAGGGGAATGGAGAGAGCTGGCAGGAGGTGGTCTGGATGGTGCAGTGTGGGGTCTCGGCTGCACGAGGAAGGACATGAACGGTGGGTGGGGCTGCGGGAGAAGGACTGGGAGCAGGGGGGTCTGGATGAGCTCCCAGAGCAGGGGTGGTAGGAGGGAAGTAGGAGAGGGTCAGAGGGATTGGCGTGTTGGTGTTCAAGGCGTCAGAAGTGGATCAACTCTGGTTTGGTCTTGGGTGATGACCCAGGGTAGGGTGCAGCTGTGGAAGTCAGTTGTTGAAGAGGAATGTGGATGAAGGATTTTGGACAAATTATTTCTATGGATGTTGAACTTGCCAGGAGTGAGGCAGAAAGGACTGTGAGCCGGGCACCAAATCCTCAGTGAACGGAGGAAAGTGGCCAGAGGACTGTGCATGAAGGGGGAGGAAATCTCGCTTGAATCCATCCACTTTTCTCTACCATCACCACTGCCACTGTCCTCGCTTGAACTCCCACCCCACTTCTGGTTACTGTCCTGGCCCCCACGTCTAGTCTCGCTCTGTCCATTTCGTCCTGCACTGTCAGCTGGTGGGACCTGCTAGAAGCAAATCTGGTCACATCCATTGCTTCTTGCTTAAAAGTCTGTAGGGCTCCCCAGGGGTTTCATTATACTCTGGGTCTGAGTCAAAGCCTGTGCTCCCCGATACCGGGTTTATGGAGCTGGGTGGGAGTAGGGATCTAGATGTGGAAAAATGGACACAGTGGGTACAGAGTATTCAAGAAGATCTTTCCAGCAAGAGAGGGAAGTGATGTGACCCAAAGACTGGGTTTTGCCCCCCGTAGTCGAGGTCCAGCAGCAGAGAGAGGTGTGTTTTGTGATGACAGACCGGCAGCTGACAAGAGGCCCAGCCCCTGAGAGGTCCAGCTTCTGCTGTGTTGGGGGTGCTGTGTTTGTTCAGGGAGTGAAATAAGGTAGTAAGTTAGGGGATGGTAAAAGGGGGAGTGGTGAGGTAGAGACCACCGTGCAGGTGAGGAATAGAGAGGAGTAAGCCAGTATGGGATGTGGGGTGGCAGAGGAGACCAGCATTGCTGGAAAGGGAGGCTGAGTGGGCAGGTGCGAGGTCTGTCGGGTTCGGGTGGGCTGGCATCCAGGGTTTCAGAGAGGAGGAAGACAGAGGAGAAGGGGGCGGCTGGTTCTGGGGACAGAGATGCATGGAGGAGCGGGGGACTATTCATGGAGGGTGGTAGGTGAGGAGACAGGTTGAGAGGCGGGCATGTGTGGGGTGGATCTGGTGCACAACTGGTGCCACAGGAGATGGAGAAGAGATGAATGGAGCAACTGCCAGGCAGTGGCAAGGGCCCAGGTGAAGCTGTAAGGCCAGTGTTGGTGGCGGGCCAGGCGGGGACTCTCCTTGCCCCGCCAGCAGCCCTGGATGGCCCAGAGCCTTGGTAGAAAATGAGCAGGAGGCTGGTTTGGGGTTGTCAAGGGCAGGGGTGATTGGAAGTCTCCTTGCCCCTGGTGGTTGCAGTTCACAGCCCTGTGGAGCCATTTGGAAACTCTTCTTTCTTTTTCCTTCTTTGTTGTCTTGTCTCATGTTTGGGCCTGTGGAAGGAACCCTTCATCACTTACCATTTCAGATGCTAGGATTAACTTTGAAGCCAGATAGTCTGAAGGGTTGCTTTAAAACACTGGGTAAGCTTCCAAAGGGGGAAGCTTCAAATGTACAAAACAGACGATCTTATGGAGCCAGCTTGGGGGGAACAAGGGCAAAGCCGGGAGACAGGTATGAACTGGTGGGAAGTTGCTAGGTCTTTGCTACTCCAGGTGTGGTCCACAGAGGACCAGCAGCATCAGTGCCACCTGGGAGCTTGTTAGAAATGCAGAATCTCAGGTCCCACTCAGCCCTGCTGGAAGCATCTCCAGATGATTTGTGTGGACACTAAGGACTGGGAAGCTCCAGCCTATGCAGTTCCTCACTGAGATTGGGTATATTTCAATGACATTTGGTTGTTACCTAATTAAAGGGAGTGCTAACTCGTAAAAATCCAGCCCAGATTTCAAGTCTATTGGGAAAACGAGAGGAAGAGCAGTAGAGGTTCAGAACTGAGCTGGCTTCGTGCTGGATGTGCTGCTCAGAGAACTGCTCCTGCTGCGCATTTCCCATGTGCGCTGGGCATGTTCCCAAGTCTTTTGTCCAGGTCTGATTTACCTGCACTGATCTCAGCAGGAGTCAGGCTGGCTACTCAGCACCTGAAGATAGTTGAAGCAAACAGGTGTCAAGACTGAGGTAGAAGTGGAAACAACTGAACCCAAGTGTCCATTGACAGATGAATGGGTAAACAGAACGTGGTATGTACATACAATAGAATATTATTCAGCCTTAAAAAGGAAGGATTCTGACATATGCTACAACATATGCATCCATATGCTACAACATGGATGAATCTTGAAGACACTATGCTGAATGAAATAAGCCAGTCATGAGAGGACAAATACTGTATAATTCCACTTATATGAGGTCCCTAGAGTAGTCAGTACCATAGAGACAGAAAGTAGAATGGAAGTTGCCAGGGCTTGGGGTAGGAGATATGGGGAGTTATTGTTTAATGGGTGCAGAGCTTCAGTTTTGCAAGATGAAAAGACTTCTGGGGATCGGTTGCACAACAGTTGGGAATATACTCAACACTACAGAGCTGTACACTTAGAAATGGGTAAGATGGGGGCCGAGCCCATGGCGCACTTGGGAGAGTGCAGCGCTGGGAAGCACAGCAGCGCTCCCACTGAGGGTTTGGATCCTATATAGGGATGACCGGTGCGCTGAGAGCGGTGTGGCCGGTCTCAAAAAGGGCAAAAAAAAAAAGAAAATCTTTGGGCCGGCCTGGTGGCGCACTGCTACAGTGCGCCGCTTGAGAGTGCGGCGGCGCTTCCGCAGAGGGTTTGGATCCCACATACAGACCGGTTCCCGCTCACTGGCTGAGCGAGGTGCGGGCGCAGCACCGAGGTTTGCGATCCCGTTGCAGGTCCCGGTCCGATACGGACGCGACACTGAGGGTTGCGATCCGTTGCCGGACATGAAAAAAGACAAAAAGGAAAAAAAAAAAAAAGAAATGGGTAAGATGGTAAATGTTATGGTTTTTTTTTTTTTATTTTACCATAATTGTTTTAAAAAATAACAACTGCAGTGGAGTGGGAACTAGCTGGTAGGGTAGCAGGACTGAACACTGGCCAGAGCTGGGAGCTACTGTGGTCTGGGTGCAGGGCAGGGCACATGGCAGGTGCTTGCCTTGGAAATGATCTGGCTGAGGCAGGTGACAGGCTGGGATGGAGGGATTCTGCAGACCATCGCAGGCCAGATCTGGACAGGAGTGGGGGGCAGGCCAGTCGCTGGCGGCCAGGGCGGCAGCCACAATCACTGCCCCTGGCTCTGTGGCACCAACAAAGATCTCCAGGCCTCTTCGCCTCAGGACTGCTCTACCTCACTGTGCCTCAAAGTCCTTGTGTGTCCTGGATAGCATTTGACGGAGGATGGGGTCTGGGTTGGGGAGGGGTTGGAGTTTTCAACCTGGGCCTGAGTAGAGGCTGAAGAGAGTTTTAGGAATTTGTAAAATTAGATTCTTCTTCCTTTAGCCCTTGGAATTGGGCTTTTAAATATTTTTATGCATTTTGAGCATTATAATAGCTTTATTGCTTTTTTCCCTGATTATAAAAATGATACGTGTTCGTTGCAATAATGTGTACTTGCTGTTCTCTTTGCCTAGAACATTCTTATCTCAGATATTATCTGCACAGTGTACTCCCCTTCCTTCAGGTCTCTGCTCACATCTCATATTATCAGAGAGGCCTTCCTTAACCCCATTTGAAAAAAAAAAGTAACCGTCTCCGTAATTCTTGTGCTCCTGCCTGCTTTATTTTTCTCCATGACACTTACTGTCCTCTTACATATATCTGTCTGTTTATTCTCTGTCTCCCTCCACTAGACTTGAAGCTCTGCTAAGGCAGACTTTCTCTGTTTTGTTCAGTATTGTCTGTCCATTTATTTATTAGGTCTTTCTGGAGTGCCTGCTTTGTGCAGGGACTGTGCTGGGCCCTTGGGATTCGTCAGTGAACAAAGTGGATTCCATGATGTGGTCCTGGGCGGTGGGTGCCATGAATACGTGGAGCAGGTAAACAGCTTGGGACCGGGGAGTTGCATTTTTATCTGGGTGCTTAGGGAGCCTCATTGAGAGGTTGCTGTATGAGTTTGCTAGCGTTGCCTGCACAGCAAAGTGCCACAAACTGAGTGGCTTAAATAACACATTTATTGTCTCATAGTTCTGGAGTCTGAGATCAAGGTGGTGGCAGGGCCACGCTTCCTCTGAAGGCACTAGAGAAGGATCTATTCCAGGCCTCTCTCCCATGACTCCAGTATTTACATGATGTTCTCCCTGTGTGTGTCTGTTCACATTTTCCCTTTTTATAAGGACAGTCATATTGGTTTTAGGGGCCCACCCTACTTCAGTATGACCTCGTCTCAACTAATTACATCTTCAGTGACCCTATTTCTATGACAGGTCACATTCTGTGGTTCTACAGGTTAGGACTTCAACACAGGAATTTTTAGGGGACAGCATTCAACCCATAACAGGGACATTTAAACTAAGGTTTGAAGGAGGCAAGGGGGTGAGCCAAGCAGGAATTTGGGGGAACAGTGTTCCCAGCCGATGAGGTAGCCAGTGCAGAGGCCTGAAGGCAGGAGCGTGCCTGTGCTGGGGGATGCAGAGGAGACCGGGGTGCCCGAAGCAGGGAGGCTGGGGTGTGGGAGGGGCACAGCAGGAGCGCAGGTGTGAGCGGAAAGTGGGTGTTGGGCGTGGAGGGTGGTAGGAGGGCTTTGATCAGAGGGTGATGTGGTGAGACTTAGAATGTAAAATTCATTGCACGTTGAGTGAATTCAGACAGTACAAAAAAGGTGTAAATTAGAAAGCAAAAAATTACCCCAAATCCTACCACTCAGAGATAACTGCTGTGACATTTTGGCATCCCAGACTTTCTTCACACATACTAGCACATACACGTACACACAAAGCAGAGTATCATATGCTACGTGTTTGGCAACTTGCTTTTTTTCTTTTTTCTTTTTTTTCATGACCGGCAACAGATCGCAACCCTCAGTGTTGCGCCCGTACCGGACCGGGACCGGCTACGGGATCGCAACCCTCGGTGTTGCCCCCGCTCCTCGCTCAGCCAGTGAGCGGCCGGTCTGTATGTGGGATCCGAACCCTCGGCGGGAGCGCCGCCGCGCTTCCCAAGCGGCACACTGTAGCAGTGCGCCACCAGGCCGGCCCAACTTGCTTTTTTTCACTTCACACTTTATCATGGGATCTTTACGCTGTCAGGAAATATAGATCCACATCATGATTTTATCTGATGTTCCGTACTGAATGTTCTATATAACTAGTTCTCTGTTAATGGATAATAGTATTGCTTTCAACTTTTGCTGTTATTAAGAAACATTGCTATGAGCATCATGGTACATACATCTTCATGTTGCGCCCGTACCGGACCGGGACCGGCTACGGGATCGCAACCCTCGGTGTTGCCCCCGCTCCTCGCTCAGCCAGTGAGCGGCCGGTCTGTATGTGGGATCCGAACCCTCGGCGGGAGCGCCGCCGCGCTTCCCAAGCGGCACACTGTAGCAGTGCGCCACCAGGCCGGCCCAACTTGCTTTTTTTCACTTCACACTTTATCATGGGATCTTTACGCTGTCAGGAAATATAGATCCACATCATGATTTTATCTGATGTTCCGTACTGAATGTTCTATATAACTAGTTCTCTGTTAATGGATAATAGTATTGCTTTCAACTTTTGCTGTTATTAAGAAACATTGCTATGAGCATCATGGTACATACATCTTCATACACTTTTCTAAATTATTTCCTTAGTGCAAATTTCCAGAAATAGAATTGCTGGACTAGGCAGTATGCATATATTAAATTTTGATGTAGAGTGCCAAATTGCTCTCTAGAAAGGTTGGAGCAAGCTACATTCTCTCTAGCAGTGAATCAGAGTGCCAGTTTTGCTTCTGTCCTGCATAACACAGGCTATTACCAATCTTTATTATTTTTGCCAAACTCATAGGTGAATATCTCCTAAAAGGTGTATTTCTTTGATTGGCATGGGGGCCTTTGATTGAGGTCCCCTTTGCATTTCTTCTCTGGTCCTCTTTTGCAGAAATCTCAGTGCTTACCTGGGAATAATAATAATATCCAACAGTTACAGAGGGCTTGCCATGTGCCACACACTACGTGAGGCACATTGTCTCTTGCTGAATCTATACAACAGTTCTATGACGTAGGTACTGTTACTATCCCCATTTTATAGATGAGGAAAATAAAGCCTAGAGAAGTTTGCTAACTTGCTCAAGGTCACAAACCTAGTTAGAGTCCGACTAGTGCTGAGGGTGGGCATGCGCACCCCCCAGCCAGGGTTTCCTCTGTTCTGGGTCCATGTTAGAGAATGACTCTATGATCTCTGCCTTTGAGGTGCCTAATCACAGGCTTTGCTGGCTCGGTGGAGTGAGCTCTGTGGACAGAGAACCAGAGTCAGGGGCATCTGTGGCTCCTGCCAGCCCCCTGCCACTGTCAGAAGCTCTGACTGTGAAGGCACACCCAGGCCTGGCACATAGCAGGTGCTGCAAATGCTGGTTAAGAGAAATGAATGAAACAGGCTTTTGAAAGCTACAGCATGGTGTGCAGGTGCCATTTTGTTGTATTTCAGATTAAACATTTTAACAGTAAAAAATGTCAAAAAATTCATACTGTGAGCCATATTCCATTTCCTCTAGCACATAGGATAATATTTTTCTTAATACCGAATGACATTTTCTTACTGCCTTTCCTCTTCTGTCATGTCCTGGATCATATCCTTGTGGTTTTGATAACATTTCTACTTTGTTTTGACTATCCTATTTTTCTGTGGTTTGTTTCTGATAGCAATGTGTGTGGTTGTAATATATCTGCTTTGTTAATAAATTAGTGTATACCAGTGGCTTAAAATCAATTTCTCATTATCTTTGAAATTTTGGTGGGAGGAAGTCAGTGCCTTAAAATAAGTACCTAGTTCAGAACCCGACCAGTATGGCAAGCTGTCCTTCTATTGCTTTATGTGCTCCTTGATCCTTTTTAATTCTTCATAAAACATAGGGTATTAATACCTTGAGTTCTTGCCTAGATCTGGTGTTAAAGTTTAACTTTCTAAATAATTTCCAGAAAGCGTAGGCTTGCTGCAACTGTTCTATTTTTTTTCATTGTGGTTTATATTGACTTTACTCATTGACAACCTTCAAATTTCTCTGCTCCCATGAGAGGAAAACAAGATGTACTGTAGAATATGTACCCTGTTGGTCAGAATAAATCATTTATGCTGCAGAAACAACTCCCAAATCTTAGTGGTTTTCAACTTGTGGCTTCCCTTCATCTCTTTCCTGCACCTATCAAATTTTGTCTGGGTATGGAAATTTTGCTTACCTGGATCTGACGTTTTCATTCTTCCATCTTTGTCTTGGCCTTTCCAGTGCCAGGATGCATGCCTGCAGGCAGAGCAGTTGTGTGGAGGTCCTCTGCATGCATGCATTATTCATCTCACGTTTATTGAGCACTCACTACCATGCACTGAGCACCTTGCTAGATGTTGGGATACTCAGATAAGTATGGCAGTCAGTCACGGGCCTCCAGGAACCCAGTCTAGTAGGAGAGATGTTTCTGTGCACAATAACTCTCCGACAGTATGCTAAGTGCCGTAATAAAGGACTGCAGGGGAGACACAGAGGGCAGTAACTGGTGTAGATGTAGAATCAAAGAACTGTGGGGGTATTTTCTTTTAAGATGGAGCGTTCTTGTAATGCTGAAGGGGAGCATTGTCTCAGTTACCTACTGCTGCATAAGAAATCATCCCAAAACCGAATAGCTTCAAACAACAATGATTTATTATTTCTCATGATTATGTGATCAAGAATTTGGACAGGGCTCGGATGGGTGATTCTCTTGCCCCATGAAACTCAGTTGGGGTCACTCACTTGGCTGCATTTAGCTGGCACTAGGACTGGGCTGGAAGGTGTGAGAGGGTTTCACTGACATGGTTAATACCTTGGTATTCCACATGCCCTCCCTCTGTCTTCCCATGTGGCTAGCATGGGCTTTCTCATAGCACAGTGGTCTCAGGGTAGTAAGACTTCATGTTGGGCAGTTGGCTTCCAAGAAGGATGAAGCAGAAGCTACCAGTCCTCTTAAGATCCTGGCCTGAAAGTTCCTGAATGAATCAATCAGAACATCACCTTTGCTGCATTCTGTTGGTCAGGGCAAGTCACAAGGCCAGCTAGATTTAAGAGGTGGGAAGGAATAGGAGGTACCTATTGATGGGTAGAATAGCATGCACTTATGAATTGATGGTGGTCATCTTTGGCCACTAGCCACCACAAGCACAAAGGGTTGATGTGAGTGGATAGAAAGAGACAATTACTGGAGCAAGTTCTCAGAGGAGATAGGAATAAATGATGATAATAATAGGCATGATAATAGGTAGCTAAAATTGAATGTGCATTTACCATATGCCAGGCGTTCTAGGCTCTTAATGTATTAATTGTATTAAGCTGTTTAATCCTGACAACAGCTCTCAGGTTCAATTATCGATCCCATTTTACAGATGAGGAAACTGATATACAAGGAGGTGAAGTAACTTGCCTTAGGTCACACAGCTAGTAACAGAGAGAGAGATGAGTGATTCAAACTCAGAGCATCCTTGGATGGGAACAAAGGTGTCTCTTCTACTGAGGTGGGAGAGAGGGAGTACAGGTGTGGGTGGATGCAGGCAGGTAAGAGGCTGGGAGGATGATGTTGTTGAGGAATGTGATGTCTGATAGGCTCTTTTTTCTTTTCAATGGTAGCAGGGTCATCACTTAAGTGAGATGGGGCAAGAGCAGATTGGGCTCTGAAAAAAGTGGTTTGTAATTATAGGGTCTGTAGATCATAGAAGAGGAATAGAGCAGGAAGCTATGAAAGGATTGTTGAGTGGTCTAGAAGGTTCATTATGGGGCTGATCCTAAAGCGGCTCTTAGCCCACAATAAGAGTCTAGTAGATCTGTTTTCTGCCCAGCTGCTATGATTGCCTCAGTCTCACAAGTTTTCCCCTGGTAGCTCTCAAAAAGCAGCATTTCCATCCAAGAAGAGCTCCAAGAATCTCTTTGCATGGACCTAGAAACTTTATTTGCAAGTGCCAAACTTCAAGTCTTGCCACTGCTCCTGGGACATCTTAGAATGGGATTTTATCTACCCAGTGTGCCCCCAGAAGAGATTCTACTCTTTGGTGGGCCAAAGGATGTGGGCATTGACTGGCATCCAGGTCAGAGTGAGGGGCAGATGGCTGCTGCTCCTTGGGCTGTACTGTCCAATGGCCTGCAAGGGGCCCATCCATCTACAGAACCACTCAGGAAGAGGGCTTGTGGGGGAAAGACGCTGTGTTGTATCTCATCATCCCTTTTAACTGCCCGTATTATGTGGGGTTTGCAGTGTTCTGCAGTTTCCTAGCACTCCGATCCTTTATGCTCCTGGAGACTTTGTTTCATAATAGCTTGATCTCCTTGGAAAATCCAGAAGACACTGCCTCTTGTCTTTCTATTCTTACAGTGCATTAGAAAGCATTTTTTGAGAAAAGCACATTCAATATGGAAAGAACAGCTTTACTCCCAGAGGTTCCAGATAAACTCCTGTGAGGTGCCTGCCATTGCACCTGGGCTCCAGCCTGGGGTGTCTGGGGATTCAGCCCTTTACTGGCATTGGAAACATGTTCATGTATACTTTTGACACATCATTTGCACTGATTTCTCTGCCACAGAGCTTCAGGGGACAAGTTCTTCTTGTTCTGGATCCTAGTGGCTCCATCAGTCTTTGTCCAGTTGAAATTGGGTCATCAGTCTAAACCTGCTTTGACTCACCTTATCTTGGAGTAATTTTTGTGGGGCAAGATGAAGCCTCTAACCAGACCAGATCTTATCCATGTCAGGGGACAGCAGTCTTCTCTATCTTTTGCCCTCTAGTCCTGAGAACTGATCCCAAACAACACAGTCAGGACATTTGGAATTGAAAATTGTTAGTCCTCGAGAGCAGTGTTTAAAGAAGGGTCATATCTGATTCACAGGCATTGTTGCTCTCTGATCTTCACAAGTGAGGTTTTAAGTTCATACCTTGTGACCCAGCAGTTCGGCTCTTAGGAATTTACCAAGTTACAACTCTTTGACAGTAAAATTTACATAAATTTATAAAGAGATTTGTTAATGGATCCTCTAGTCAAGAGAAAAGTAATGTTTGTAACTTAACACAAATTTAAATACATTTTATTTATCACCAAACTTTCATGACATATGAGGGTACTTCAAAAAGCTCATGGAAAGATTTGCATTATCTTTTAATTCTATTTTTTTTTTTCATGAATCTGAAGTACCCTCATGTTTTATGCTGAAATAATTGATAACCAACATCGGGGTTAAAAATGATCTTAACAAAGGTTACATTTTCTCCGTTCATAAAATCTGGGTTCTGTTCATTGCAGGCTTTTTGTGGGAAATAAACATAAAGACCCTTTGTCCCGTGCAGTTTGGGCCTTTCCACTATAAATCCCCACTCCCTCTTTCTAGTGGTGGGAACCCTGTTAGAATCAACTTGTTATTCCACAGTGCCCAACACAGTGTGTGGCACGAGTAGATGAATGAGTGAAAGAATGGATGAATAGTACTTTTTCTAGTTGTTTATGGTCACGATTTGTGGTGGTCTTTTAGTTTTGATGTTTGGTTAGTTGCTGTGAGGGAATAAATTAATATACACCTGATTTTTAGAATAGTAGTATTAAGGTGATTTGGTTAAAAACTATGCATGAGAACTTTTGGCCATAGTGAAGAAACAAATCTGTATTTCTCTAACAGTGTAATTGGTACACCTAGCTGGATAGGAACAGTTTTTGTGTCCTACCAGTTTGGATCATCTTGGGTGGTCGCTGAGTGATCCTGAGGAAGTGTCTGCCATCTGCTGTTAAGGATGGCTAGGCAGAAACCAGTTCTCTGTAGATGGGGAAGAGGAAGAGAAGCTGATGGGGGACAGTGGAACAGCAATAATCTGAACTAGGGAAGGAGAAATGCAGTTTTAAACGACAGTCCCAGGCAAGGCTGTCATCATGGGAGGAAGGGGAGAGATGCTAAATAGCTCCTAAATCATAGAGCTTTACAGCTGGGAAGTTATATAAATATTCATATACACATCGGTTTCTACTTCTGTGTCCCTGACAAGATGCCACAGTGCCTGTAGCTTGGGGATCCAGGCTGTAGGAGATGGAGACTGTTCCTTCAGGGCATAGCCAACAGGATGAATTTCAGCCTTTCATTATTCTGTTTGATATTCAGATTCTGGGGAGAGAGTCCTGGGCTTGAGATAGGTGCCCGTCTGTTGGCCAGGAGAGAATGGGTGTCTTGAGTGACAGTGGCACCTAGATCACGTGCTATGGGAGGAGCGTTTCCCAAAGCAAGACTGGCGGAGTGGGTGTCAGGCAGGCCAGAACCACAGATGCCCACTCCTGCAGCATATGCATTTGGGTCACATGCCACCTATGCTAAGCATACATACACATGCACACATGTAATCATAGATGGACATGTGCGTATATCTGGGCAACGACACACAAAGACAATGAAAGGTAGAAATTTGTGTTAACAGACATTTTCACAGAAAAATACAAAACACACCAAGACCCATGAGTACATAAAGAAGTGTGGTGTGTACAAGTCTATGGGTTAATGGCATTGTAAACAGAGATGCACATGTGGATACACAAAGAACTACGTGCATAAGGATAGACAGACTGACTCATGAGTACATACCCATAGCAAAAATCATGGGTGCTGGCGAGGAAGGAAGGCTGAGTAGTAGAGGGTGGAGAAAGGAGAGAGAATAGGGGACAATAGAGATAAGGAGGGGTCAGCAAGGGACCAGGGGACACCAGTTGGGTCCACAGTTAGATGTTTTAACAAAGTGGTTGGCTGAGATTTGTAATATGACCTTGGGTTTCTGCTTGTGTTCTTACTGATGGGCCTCTTGGCTCTTTTCCTGCCAGTGTGTTCACTAAGTTCATTTGGTCAGAAGGACAGTGTGACATCACAGATGGCAGGTCTCTGGTTTGCTGAGTCTCCGTTTTCCCTGATCTGTGTGCGTGGAACAGCCTCTTCCCTTGTTTCCAGCCTCATTTCCTGCCTCCTCCCATCACGTTTCTCTGGCTATGTGGTTGCTCCCCATATGGGGAACTGTGTTGAGCTGTTTTTGTGCCACAGTGCCCTTGCACGTGCAGTTCTGCCTGGAATGCCCTTTCTCCTCCACATTTGCCTGATTCTCCTCTTCCCTCAAAAATTTCAGCACAGGCATCATCTCCTTCAGGAGGACTCCTGGAAATCCCAGAACAGTTTAGGTGCCCCTGTCCATGTGCACCCCTATCATTGCACTGACCGCTGTGTTGTGGTTGTTCCTAACTAGATTGGAAACTTCTTGAGGGCACAGATCTTGCCTTATTTACTCTGTATCCTCACCACCAGCACTGTGCCCGGCACAGAATAGGCCTTCAATAAATATTTGTTGAATTGTTATATGGATGACAGATTGTATTTTACCACAATTTAAAAAACAAATCATATAGCATAAAAATTTACCATCTTAACCATTTTTAAGTGTATGGTTCAGAAGTATCTTCACATTGTTGTAAAATCAGTCTCCAGAACTCTTTCACCTTGCAGAATCAAAACTCTATACCCATCTATACCCAATAAACAACTCCTCATCCTCCCCTCCCTCCAGCTCCTGTCAACCACCATTCTACTTTCTGTCTCTATGAATCTGACTCCCGTGGTACCTCATATAAGTGGAATCATATAGTATTTGTCTTTTTGTAACTGGCTCATTTCACTTAGCCTAATGACCTGAAGGTTCATCCATGCTGAAGCATAAGTCAGAATTTCCTTCCTTTTTTTTTTTTTTTTTCTAAAAGATGACCGGCGAAGGGATCTCAACCCTTGACTTGGTGATGTCAGCACCACACTCACCCAGTGAGCCAACCGGCCATCCCTATATGGGATCTGAACCTGTGGCCTTGGTGCCATCAGCACCATGCTCTCCCAAGTGATCCATGGGCCAGCCCAGAATTTCCTTCCTTTTTAAGGCTGGAAAATATTCCATTGAATGTATGTACCACATTTTCTTATCCATTCATCTGTCAATGGACTTGGGTTGCTTCTACCTTTTGGCTATTGTGAATTAAAGTGACATTTATTTACTTACTTTTATTGAAGCATTATTGATTATACATATTGTGGGGTGCAAAGTTGAGTATCCATAGTTGTATTTAATATGTGATGGTCAAATCAGGATAATTAGCTTATTCATCATTACAATACATAATTATTCTTTGTGTCTGTTAACCAACTTTTCATTAATTTCTCATTAACCCCCTTCTCCCTCTCCACTTCTAGTAACCACAGTTATGTTCGCGCCTTCTAAAACTTCAATGTATTATTGTGATTGTTGTTATAAAGTGATTTATTTTAAGTTCTGTATTTATTAGCAGGTGATGACCAATGCAGGGTCAGGGACAGTGTTTGATTCATCTCAGGGTCCTGGAAATCTAGCGCTGTCTCTGGCACACAGTAGGTCGGTCAGCATTTGAATGAAGAGATGGCAGAGCCACCCACGTGCACTTCAGAGGAAGCTGTATGTGTGGTGACTTAATCCAAGTCCCACTGTTCTCTGCTACTCCATCACCTTCTTGGGTGGCATGGCTCACATGTTCTGTGACGTGCTGTCTCCCTGCCCTTCTCACCTTTGGTGTCTGGGTCTGCCTTCCAGATGCTCCTCACATCTGCAACTGCTTTTCTTTTCCTTGCCACCCCCTCAGGCCTCCCCACCAAGTCCTGAGACCGGTCAGTCTCTTCTGCACCACACGAATCCCCTTGCAGTTCTTGCACAGGGTCACCCTTCTCCCAGAACTTCCGTAGCTCTGCCCAGGCCACAAACCCTTCCCGGAGAGGCAGGGGTTTCAGGGAGCCATGGAGGGTGGTCTGAAACAGTATCTGGAGGGGGGACAGAAGTGGAAGACTGACTGTGGCAACTGCTGAGGTAGAGATGCCAAGGCAGAGGAATTCCTGATGGACAGAGGGAGGAACCAGACCCTCAGTGGCAGGAGGGCAGGAGCCTCGGGAGTTTTTCCTGGCTGTGGTTGACAGCCTGAGTTTGGGCCGGGGTGGGTATTAAGGATGCCAGCCTGCTCAGTAAAATCCAAGCTGCTTCGTTTGGCAGTTCAGGTCCTCTGTAGTCTACCCCTGCCCACCCGGGCTCCCCAGGGTCCCTGCACTCTCACCCACCCTCCAGTCGTGCCTGGGAGGCTGTCTGTATTCTTTCTTTAACACCTGACTCATGCTGCTTTCCCCTAAGCTTGCAGCGTCTGCCTGGGTTTCCCAGCTTTCTAAATTCTGGCTATCTTCACAGCAAAGTTCAGCCCTTATTTTTGCTGATAGAATTAAATTGCATGAATGCACTCTGCTTCACGTGCTTTTAGCAGTTTTCATCTACTACATTCATTTGTTCTTGTTAGGAGCTAATTATTATTATTAATCAACCTTTTTATGCATATGTCCTGTCTCCCTAACTGGATGGTTAGTCCCTTGCAAGCGTATTACCTATAGTAATATTACTGCTGATTGCTAATATACTATTTCGTTGAAGATAAGATGCCATTGATAATGTAATGCACCATTTATTTTTTGTACTTCTGAGGAGGAAAAGTCTCAAAGAAAAAAATTGCCATTTAAACATGACACACCGTTGATTGTAAATGCATCCTGATTTCAGATGTATTAAAATGTGGGGGAAAAATGTCTTAGAATGGATGAATCACAATAGGTGTGAAATAAGTGCTTTTTTAGTTTGTTTTGTTTTATTGTAGTGAGCATATCAATTTGTACTGTATGGAAGATAGATGAGAAAGTTTATAAACATTGCAGGAAAAGATCTTAAAATTTTGTTTCTTAAAAATTCCTAAGTAAAATTCCCATTGAGTCTTGGGAATGTGATCACAGCTTTCCTGTTTGAATTTAGCACATTTTCTGTAGTGTATGTTCTTTCCTAAGGTGGCTCTTTTCCTTTTATTTCACTCATGTTTTCTTTCATATTTTTGTTTTTCACTATAGATTTTTCAGCTTGTATGTTGTGGTTTTTTGTTGTTGTTGGTTTTTTGGGGCAGTGTTTTGTGTAGGAGGGATGACCCTGGGTTATTTTCTATAGAATGCATTATTTTTATTATTGCTTTTTCCTGTTACTACAGTGCCTGAAAGAAAAGTAGAGATAAAGCTGCTTTCAAAACAAGAGTGATTCTGAACAGAACTTTAATGTAATAAAATTTGATTGCTTCTTGTCTTAAAGGGTAGCTGACTCGTTTGTCCTTTTACTCCCATCACTGTGATTGATTCTTGGTCTCCGCCTAAATATTCAATCTAGACTTGCTCACTCTTTTTGCTTTCCCCCTCAAAGCCTCTCCTTGCCTGGCTATTCTCTCTTCTCCTTATTGGACATTACTTGCCAAGGGTTTGCTTATTTAGGGTGACCCTGGTTTCAAAGGCCTTTTAGAACCTTCTAGAATACTTCCTCAGGATCTGACAGTCTTCTCAAGATGATCACAAAGTAACAGAAGTGATAAGATCATGAGCTAGTGTCTCTAATGCCAAATGCAAATTTCAGTGCATAAAAAATGCCTTTTTAGACTAGAGTATAAATATTTTGCTAAAGAGGGACCATTAAGTAATTATTTTATGAGCAGCTGGTTAAGGCTGCAGGTCCTGGGATTACAGCTCCTACTGCTTAACTGTGAGTGACCTTCATGAACATCACTAGACAGGTGGAGTCCTCCGTTTACTCCGGGGAACTACATTTTTTCTGATTTTTACTAGCTGAGAAGAGCAAGAACAAGAAATGTTTGTTTTTATGTCCCCTCACACCCATTTCCCCCTAAGCTTCCTGATTATTAACACACTTACCCTGATTTATGTATTTAATGTTGTTTAGAACTAGAGCCCTGAATTCCTATTTTTCCAGTCTATATTGTTAATACAGTTGACCCTTGAGCAGCACGGGGATTAGGGGTCCAACCCTTCCTGCCCTGCACCCCCAGTGGAAAATCTGTATGTTACCTTTGACTTCCCCAGAACTTAACTACCAATAACCTACTGTTGATGGGAAGCCTTACCAATATCATACACAGTCGACTCACACATATTTTGTATGCTCTATGTATTATATACTTTATCACAATAAAGTAAGCTAGAGAAAAAAACAGCTGGAGAAGTCTCCAAAAGTTTTTCCAATATATTTTTTGAAAAACATCTGTGTATAAGTGGACTTGTGCCATTCAAACCATATTGTTCAAGGTGATGCCAGGGGAGAAAGGGTCTGGGGGCTCTATAGCTGGTCTCAACCCATCCCGTCCTCTTACCAGGTTCTTGACTTTGCCACAGGGAAGGATTCAAGGGCAGTCACAGTAGAAAGTGAGAACAGATTTAATATAATGAATAAGAGATACAGATTTCACAGAGTGTGACCTAGCTCCAGAGATCCGCATCAGGTTTAATACAAAAGTAAGAAATACACACTTAAAGTTTAGCGCAGAGTGCAGGTTGGCTCAAGAGAGTGAGCAGCCACCTGCTGAAAGTAATTTTGATACAAAAGAGCACACACACCTCAGCTGGGGAAGTCTGGGTTGGCCCCAGGAAGGTGAGCAACAGCCCCGCCTTCTCTTGGGATTCAATTTTTATACAATTCATATTTATGCTATCTAATGAGTATAAATTCCACTTAGCATGTTTGCCTATTAGGGTTGTATAACCCGTTTCTACTGAGCATGCCCAGACACTAGATTTGCATGAGTCAGCCCCCTGAGGTCTCAGTTTTCTGGGTGTTGATGCTGGATGTAGGTCCAACCAGCAACAAGAACTCTTCTCTACGGGACAGAGGAGGGGCCTGAGACCTTAGGGAGTGGCTTGAAACCCAGAGGTGTGTCTGAAACCCATCCATGGAAACTGAGTACCTCTTACCTCAAAGGGTCAAATGTAATGATATTAATTGCTGGCATTTAAGAGTCCTGTGGCTTTCCACCTTGTGTACAATAGAATCACCAGGGAAGTTTTAAAATTCCAGACCACACCCAGCCCAGTTAAGTCAGAAGCTCTGGGGCTGGGATCCAGGCATCAGTAAAGTGCCCCAAGTGGTTCAACACGCAGCCAAAGCTATCCTTTTCCATGCATTATCTCATTTAATCCATGTCATGACTCTGGGAGGCAGCCATTCTAGTCCTCATTTTATAGAAGGAAAACACTGACCCAGCATTAGTGGAGATTCCAACCCAGTTTGTCTAATTCCAGAGGCCATTCTTTCTGTACAAACTAGTTAGATACTGGAGCCAGACTGATTAAAACAAAGCAGTTGCATTCTGTAATATTTATAGGCAACTCTTTAACATCAGTTCATAAAGTGCTTTTAAATTCCTGGCTGTTGTGCATATGTCTATATTTGTGTTTTTTCCTCATGTAATTTGCTCATCTTGACATGTAGAATCTCCACTGGCTTGGGTGTAATTGCCAAATTAGCATTTTATGAACTCAGATTGTCCTTGAATGATCCTAGAGGAATGACTCGTTAAGCTTTTGGTACTTTATTAAAATCTGTGTTCATTTTAAATCGGTAGTTTTGTGGGGAAAGCAGGTGTTATCTAACAAGTGGGTCTGTAGCTTAAGCCAGCCCAGTTGTTCATCTGGCAGCTCGTCACTGAACTGCAAAGATAGACAAAAACAGTCTCTAGGGCCAGCCCTGGGTGTGCAGACCTGTCAGGGAGAAAATGCAGGGAAGGGATGTCTGCTGTGCCCTCAGGGAAATGGCCAAGGAAGAGAAGGTTAAAAGACAAATAGTGGCTGGGACAGCAGCAGGGTTAAGGAAATGTTCTAGGGAGAGAAGGCCTTTGATGTTTGAAGGTGAGAGAGAAAATGCAGGTGGAGGGAAGCTTCCTGTGAGCCCTGCATTCTGTGATCCTTGTATGGGATTCAGGTTACTCAGAAGGGAAGGTGTAGGTGGGGGAGGGGAGAGGCGTACCTGACCTTGGGGGTGAAGGAATGATGGATAGGGAGGTAACTGTGGTGACAGCCAGGCTGAGGTGAGGGTGACAGTGGTTGGGGACCTCTTGCGATGGTGCTGATAGCAGCAGCAAAGTCGGGGACAGTATCTGATGAGCGTAAGGTTTCAGCCCCAGGGGAGAGCAGGAGTCCAGTAGCTGCAGTGACTGAGGAAGGAACTCCCCAAGCGGTGACATGAACACGGGATTGGGGGAGAGCTGGTGGCCCTGGCTGCCCTTGTCCTCAGCAGTGTCTGGGAGCAGCATGGGAAGACGTGTCCCTTTTTAAGCAAACTGAATTCGTGTGAGGGTTGCCATTAATGTGAAAGATAAATTGAAAGTGGTTATTCTTGTACCAGCTAGTCTTTAAATGACAAGGGTCCCCTAGGGCACCTAAATATAATTCAGATTCCAGAGGTGGTTTTCATGCAGCTTTTCAGGAATTCATCTCATCACACAAGTTGAGGTTCACAAAGCATATTCTTTTTTGAAGAATAAGGCTAGATGGAAGATTACAGGCAGCCTTCCTTTTTTGATCAGCTTAGGTGAGTGGCTTTCAAACCAGGTTGGGTGGATCTGTTAGAAGTGTTTTCAGAGGGGCCGGCCCGTGGCTCACTCGGGAGAGTGCGGTGCTGATAACACCAAGGCCACGGGTTCGGATCCTATATAGGGATGGCCGGTTCGTTCACTCACTGGCTGAGCGTGGTGCTGACAACACCAAGCCAAGGGTTAAGATCCCCTTACCGGCCATCTTTTTTTTTAAAAAAAGAAGTGTTTTCAGGATTTTGCAGGTTTAATAGAAATTTAGTTTTAGAAATTATAAATATATTAATAATTTATAACTTCAAAAATTCAAGTATGATATATATATAAAAGTACTCGTACCATGAGTATACAGCTTGATGAATTTCCACAAACTGATTACAGCTGTATAACAATGCCAAGATCAAGAAACAGACATTACGTGCCCCTCAGAAGCCCCCCTTTTGTCCCCCCTCCAGTCACTACCCCCCACTACAGTCACAGCTATCCTGGCTTGTAATAGCTGAAATATTAAATTAACACATACAGTCATATCATACACAAATTTTAACACAAACGAGACCCCCAAAGTGCTAGCTTACATTGCTGTGGTAACTTGTTCTTGTGCTGATGTTGAAATAAAATGGCCTCAGCCATCTTGTTGAACATATGGCATTCATTAGGAAGATTGTGGCTTGGCACAGTCTTTTGAATTCAGGTGTGTTCACTGCTCCCATGACTTTGCACAAGCTGCACCTGGTTCCCTGCTGGGGGTTGGCTCAGACATATTTGCTTGGCTTGGTGTGTGTGGACCCCCCCCTACCCCCATGGGTCTCTGTGTTTCATGGGCAGCCCTGGCATCTGCTGTAGGTCTTTGGTGCCCCTGGGCTCTGCTTTTATGCTAGGGCATGCATGCGATTGTTTGGTGACTTTAGGAACTCTTAATCTTGAGGCTAATGTTTCCTAGTATGCTTCTTTTAAGCTTGAGCCTGAAGAAGTAGTTTAGTTGACCTGTACATTTATTTATTAATGTTTTAATGTTGAAAGAGTTGCCAAAATTTAATAATTGGGAGTTTCTGTCTTCTCGTGGAATAACTGAATACCTGGCTACGTGGATCCCACTTTGCTAAAGTGAGGTAGTATGCTTTCCTTCAACGTGTGCCCTCTCTTTTGCAAGGTTTACTCCTGGGCCTCTCTTCTCCCTGGTTTCTGTAGGCATTTATGTTTTAAGAGTCTCCTGAAATTGCAAAGGCAGGACTTTAACAAACTTCACAACTGTTTATATCTGTGATTTAGGGTTTTCTCAGGACTGAGCAACCTAGCTTTCTAGCAAAATATATTATCTAAATCATGGATCACAGGCTTCATCCAGAATCAGCAGGAACGATATTGTATTTTGTTATTATTTTTGTTTATTAATCTGACATTTATTGACTAGGTCAAACTTTCACATCGTTCAAAATTCATGAGGCTGTTATCCAGCCACCTAATTCCTCTCCTTGAAGTGTCTTGTGTATCGTTCCAGGAATATTTAATGCACATACAACAAAACTATATGCGTGTGTGTGTCCCTTTTATACAAAGGACGTAGCTTGCTCACTATTCTATATCTTTCTTTTTCCATTTAATATCATTTCCTGAGATTATTCCTAGATTATTATTCCATTGCCAGCATTCCTCATATTCTGTTGTGTATACTGGCACTTCTAAAGGAAATTTTAAGACTGAAGTTGGATGCTGGAGTCAGGTGTGCACTTCTAGTTCACCCGCAGCCCCATGACTCCCCAGAGTCTGTCCTCTGCAGCTTTATGTCAGTGTGTGCTTCCTGTCTGGACGCTGTTGGCATGTGTGTTTGCTCTGCAAGTCCTAGCCATCCTTCAATACCCACCTAAGTTCTGCTTACACTAGGAAGGCCTTCCCTAAGTGTATCCCATATTATTTTTGGAAATTCTGCCACTCTTGCTATTGCACTTAATTTTCACTCCAAGAATTTACAAGTTCTTTGTGGCTCTCCTTTTATGTTTCTCTAGAACCTGGCAGTCTGCTTGGTGCCTAGTAGACAAATTTTGACTCAATGAGCATTACTTGGAGTTGGTTGGCCCCTTGAATACTGATTACGGTGTTAGCAGAGTCCTGTAGGTTTGGACTAGAGTCCTGTCTCTTTACTGTGTGATGAGATGGACAGCAGAATAGGCTCTTGGTCTCCACAGTGGAGCTTAGAAAGAAAACATTAAAATTTCTATTTACTTTTTAAAATATCTATTTTTTATATAAAAATAAAACTAAGTTTTACTAATCTGTAATATATGGGTTGACTCTAACACCCGCACTTGGTCTGTGTGACAGAGGGTTTGATGTCACACATGGAGAATAAAAGGACAAACAGGAGTCCTGTGACATGGAGAGCTTGACAGTGGGTTTTTCATCTGTGTGTTGTCTTTCAGTGACTTGGGATCAACAGAGGTGAAGAGTGCTCCATTAAGTGGATTTTCGAATTATGTAAATAATTAGAAGTTTTATATAATCGAATTTTTCCTTAGTAGACAAATGGCTTAAAATGATTTTTTTAGAGGGTGGAGACTTGTGGATTGACTACTTTCAGTGACTTGGGATCAACAGAGGTGAAGAGTGCTCCATTAAGTGGATTTTCGAATTATATAAATAATTAGAAGTTTTATATAATCAAATTTTTCCTTAGTAGACAAATGGCTTAAAATGATTTTTTTAGAGGGTGGAGACTTGTGGATTGACTGTAGTTTTAACAGTGCAAACACAAGTGAGTAAGAAATGACAGCTCTTACTCCTAGGATGAGCTCTGTGAGCCTCATTACAGGTAAAAACAGTGACAGTGTCTGTATTAGGTTGCAAGGGATGTGTAACAGTGTCACCAACGGGGTGGCTTAAGACAACAGTTTATTCTTCTGATGTGTTGGAGGCCAGAAGTCTGAATTCAAGGTGTTGGCAGAGCCATGTCCAAATTTTGCCCTTTTATTAGGACACCGTCATAGTGGGTTAGGGCCCACCCTAAGGACCTCATTTTAACTTGATTGCCTTTATAAAGGCCCTATTTCCAAATAAGGTCACATTCCGAGATACTGGGGCTTAGAACTTCAAAATATCTTTTTTTGGGGGGACACAGTTCCTCCCATGAGATGTGATAAGAAGTTGAGATGTGATAAGTTGGCCCCTAAATATTGAAATTCGTTAAGGTGATTGGAAATATAGTTTACATCTACAGTTATTATCAAGGAACCCCAGGTGAGTTTTGCCTTCAGATGTTAGCAAGTGTAATTATGAGGTTACTTATTCCATGTTTATTTTTTTCTTTTAAAATTTGGTTTTGTGTGTTGTTTATAAGATTCATAATGTGAAAACAGTGGGCTGTGTGTATAGTTTTTAAGTATTTGTGTGGAGGTGTGCTTGGGAATTTTTTTATTAATGGGTATGTGGCCCAGTCAGTTTGGAGACCACCACCCGGGCTGTCTGACGAGCCGGGTCAGGTGCTTGCAAATCCCTGCTGCATATCTTAATAACATCCGGCCTTAAGGTTCCTAAAACTCTCTAGCTGTTTTCTCATTTGTAAAATGGGTTGTTGGGGAAATTAAATGATACAAATAATAATACCGGAAAGGTGCTTAGCACAGATCTTGGCATATAATAGGTAGTCAATAAATATAAGCTATCATAGATGTTAATAAGTTGATTTTTGTTGTTTGCCATGGCAGCTTATTTATTTATTTATTTATTTTGGTTGCCAGCCGGTATGGATCCAAACTCTTGATCTTGGTGTTACAACACTGTGCTCTAACCAACTGAGCTAACGGGCCATGATAGTTTATTTTATTTAACATTTCATCTAGAGGAAATTGATCAACACAGGGCCACAAATTATACAAGAAACTCAACTAGATAAATCATGATTCTGTACTAATGGATTTAGAAAGGTGAGATGGGCATGGGAGTGAGAGTTTACATTGATTCCCTGCTGCCTGGTGTGAACATGTTGATAAAATCCCGGCAAATGCACTGCTGTGGGTTTCCTATACCAGTTGCCAGTGGGGGTGCCAGGCCAGCTGGGGGTGTTTACCTGTTCCCCAGGCTGCCGCATAAAGATTCAGTGTGCCTCAGTGGTTCTCAGCTAGGCAGTGTGACCTGCAAGGCATCTGGAAATGCCTGCGGGTGTGTATTGTTGGTTCTCAGAGTGGAGTGGGTATGACAGACAGTGGGTGGGGTCAGGGATTCCAAAGAACTTGGAACCTCTACATTGCCTCCATATAGAACTGCTATTAGGCCTTTTTAAAAAAAAAAAAGAAAAAAAAAAGTTCTGCTTTAGAATATTTTTGGTCTGTAAGAGACTTTTCTTCCTGTCCCTGTAATAGCCCAGCAAAAGAAAGAGTAATTGTGTCATGACAGTGGAGTGGTTTAAAATGCTCACTGAAGATGCCCTGTGTTTCTTATTTTAATAGCACCAGTAATCAAGAGTCTTTTTCTCTCAAAGGCCACTGATTCCTCTGGAGGAATCAACTAAGGCTTGCATACATGCAGAAAACATTTATTTTTAGAAAACAAATTATAACCAGTGTTTAAAAAAAGAGAATAAAAAGACTCACTCATTAAATGTAGCAATGAATATAAATAATATTTGGTTTCATGTTATTGTTATATATTAAACCAGTTAAGGAGGAAAGAGAGAAGATGAGAGGCGGATAGGAACGCAGGGACTGAGTGGGGACAGGCAGAGGATGGAGGGGAGCGGGGTTGGTAAGGTCAGAGATGAAAGAACCAGCTTAAACACCCTCTTTGCCAAGTTTGCTGTTTGACCTAGACTGTAGATATATTTTGAAATTGCCACATCATATGAAAAAAAAAAAAAAAACCCAACCCTAATCTTATTTAAAAAGCAGTCTGTTTTAAAGGATGATTTTAATATGCCTAGAAGAAAACATATTGGCAACCTGGTTTTAAGGTGGAAGTGGTCAGAGGTCAGTCAGTCTTTGGGCAGGATGGCACGAGTGACTTTATGCTTTAAATACATGAAATTGGCAGATGAAATACAAATATAGAAAGCCAGAAGTCTCATCAGTCTGAAAAGCAAGTAATCACCCCTGTGGACCAGAAGTGGAACAGAGCAGCAGCAATGGTTAGCGGGGACCAAGGTCAGCTTCTGCCAGGTGGACGGGCTTGGCTGGCAGAGCTGAATGCAGCAGATGTGACAGCTCAGGGCTGGTACCTAGACGGCAGCTGTCAGCAGCGTGGACTGGGAAGTTAATAAGGAGGTGATTAACACCCTCTTTTCAAGCAGTTCTGGGAACTGTCTGGAAGGACAAGAATGCGATGTCCTAGGGTGGCTGAGGCACCTGGGGCACTTGTTAAAATGTGCATTCCTGGGTCCCACCCTGCATAGTCTGGGGAGAGGCCTGGGAATCCATGTTTTCACAAGATCCTCAGGTCTTTCTTAGAGTAGGACCCCTCCTTGAGGAACACTATACTGGTAGAAAGGAAAGTCACCTTTAGAAATATAATAACTTACCCAAGTTAAATTGGGATAAGGATATTTAATTTTTACCTAGTTTTTGTATTTGAGCTCTTCAGTGGACTGCCTTAAAAAAAATTTATTTTTGGCAAAATACACATAACATAGGGCTGGCCCGGTGGCGCACTGGAGAGTGCGCCGCTTGGGAGTGTAGCGGCCCTCCCGCCAAGGGTTCGGATCCCATGTGGAGACCGGTTCCCGCTCACTGGCTGAGTGCGGTGCGGGCGCAACACCGAGGGTTGCGATCCTATTACCCGTCAGTAAAAAAAAGACAAAAAGGAAAAAAAAAATACACATAACATAAAATTTACCATTTAAAGACTTTCAAAGTATACAATTGTGTCATTAAGTACATCCACAATATTGTGCAACCATCAGCACTATCTAGTTCCGCTGTCCCCTCCCCCTTGCCCCTGGCAGCCGCTAATCTGCTATCTGTCTCTGTGGGTTTGCCTGTTCTGGATACTGCATGTAAATGGAATCATACGATATGTGTTTTCTTTTGTGTGTGTGTCTGACTTTCATTTAGCATAATGTTTTCAAGGTTCATCTTTGTTGAAGCATGTGTCAGTCTTTCATCATTTTTTATGGTTGAGTAGTATTACATTGTATGGATATACCACACTGTTTATCCATTATTAGTTGATGGGCATTTGGGTTGTTTCCACCTGTTGGCTATTATGAATAGTGCTGCTATGAACATACATGTACAAGTTTTTGTTTGAACACCTGTTTTCAGTGTTTTTAGATAGATACCTAGGAGTGGTGCTGGGCCATATGGTAGATTGTTTAACTTGTTGAGAAACTGCCAACTCTTTCCCACACGAGCACTGTGTGAGGGTACCGATTTCTCTACATCCTTGCCAACAGTTATTTTCCATTTTTTAAAATATGGCCATCTTATGGATGTGAACTGGCATTTTATTGTGGTTTTCATTTGCATTTCCCTAGTGATGAAAGATGTTGAACATCTTTTCCTGTGCTTGTTGGCAATTATATTGCTTTTGAGTTAAAAGTTATTTAGATGCTGGGGCCATGTAGGGGAATTGGGAAGATGTTGATCCAAGGATACAAAATTTCATTTGGGAGCAGTAAGTTGAAGACATCTATTGTACAAATGGTGACTGTAGTTAATAACAATATGTTATAATCTGGAAAAATGCTACGAGAGTAGGTTTTAAGTGTTCCTACTATAAAAAACGGTAGATGATAACTAGGTAATACATTTGTTAATCAACTTGATTTAGCCATTTTACAATGTGTATATATTTCAAAACATCATATTGTACATGATAAATATATACAGTTTTATTTGTCAATTAAAAAAGAATAAAAAAAATGATAATAAAGTTATTCAGATGGGTGGTGTTTTCTTTTCTTTTTGTCTTTTTTCATGACTGGTAAGGGGATCACAACCCTCAGTGTCGCACCCGCACCGCGCTCAACCAGTGAGTGGACCGGTCTCTATATGGGATCCGAACCCTCGGTGGGAGTGCCACTGCGCTCCCAAGCGCCGCACTCTACCGAGTGCGCCACCGGGCCGGCCCAAGGGTGGTGTTTTCTTAATGCAGGTATTAGTTTTGTATGTTGTGACAGACTTGCAGGCGCCGGAGCCAGACGAGGGTACTTGTCCTGACTCTATTGCCAGGAGCCAGATGAGGGTACTTGTCCTGACTCTATTGCCAGGTTTCAAGCAAACCAAAACTCCCTGACCCGTTGTAAAATGGTGATGATAGCAGTATCTCTCTCTTAGGATGTTGTGAGAGTTGAGTGGTACCCGTAAAGCATGTAGGCACAAAGCGAGCACTGTGGAGTCAGTGTTGTCATTGTTGACTCAAATGAGGATATTTGTTATTTTATCTTTAGTTCTTTCTTTTTTTTGGCAGCTGGCCGATGCAGGGATTAAACCCTGGACCTTGGTGTCATTAGCACCACGCTCTAACCAACTGAGCTAAACGGCCAGCCCCCTATTTCTTTCCCATGGGTTTAGCAAGTGCCTTAGCGTCCTCAGTGGTGGAGGATGGGCCGTGTGGTGGGTCACAGTCACACATCTGTTGTGTGAGGTCCCAGACAGCCTTTAGTAGGTTGCTGGGGGTAGCAGGCAGGTCTTTGGCCCATTGTTCTCTTTGCTGGAGTTTTCTTCCTTCTGGCCCAACCTCCAACTTACACTTGCAGGTTAAGGTAGTGAATATGTCACCACTCCAGTGCCTAGGAAAGCAGGTCCCTGGGAAATTTCCCTCTCCCTGGGCCTAAGCAATTAACCAGGTTCAGGATCCTGCTGTGGCAGAACCCACATGTGGTCATGGTGCAGAGGTGACCACAGGAGCTCGCCTTAGTTCCCTCTGGTTCTAGTGTCTGAGGTGTTATTTTTACTCTGTTGCTCTTTTAAACATTGTTTAAAGTTCCTCAAATTGTTGGTTCTGTGTTGAGATGCAGTGAGCATAATTTTCAAATTGTTAAGCTGGTTTTTTTTTTTTTTTAATTGAACCATTCTATTTTCAACTTTGCTGTTCTATCTCTGCCTTACCAACCCAAAAGGCTCCCAGCCCTGTCTCCCTGCTACTTGCCCAAGATGGAACAGGTTTAATAACAAAGTTGTTTTTAATATGTGCAATTCTTGTTTGCCTTGTAATTATGAAAATTTTTGTTCATAGCTATTCAAGAATGATAATTTTGATATTTCTCTTGAAAAGCCTCAGCACACTGTTCCAGAGAGGCAGAGTGGTGTTGTGCCCAGAGCCAGGGGTTTTGACAGCAGATGGATCCAGGTTCAAACCCTGGGCCCACCTCTAGCTAGTTGTGGGACTTGAACAAGCACAGCACCTGGTAAAGTGGTGGCTATGTCGACACGAACTTATAAACCTTCGAAACATTTTTTGTGTGATAAAACATACATAACATAAAATTTACCGTTTGCATCATTTTTAAGCCTACAGTTCAGTGGTATTCATTGCAACATTTAAACTGTTTCCTTATTTCTTTTTTGGAGGAGTTCAAGCTCCCTTGTCTTACCGACCCCTGAAGGTTACCCCTGACTGCTGGTCTGCCCTTTCTTTCTTTCCCTACCTTCTGCTTGCTCCAGGCTGGGCATTTCAGTGGTGGCTAATTGCTCTTCTGAGCTGGAAGTTCCCTAATCCAGAGGGAAGTGTAGGCTCCTGTGAGGCTTGGCTATTAATAGAGGATTTCTCCGGGTCATTAAATGATTATGGGAAGGCATTAACTCGTCTCTGTTTTTGGAGAGGGGAAGATTGTTGCTTCTGTTCACACAGGTATTGTACTGTTTATTACCACCTCTCTGAGTATGGGATAGGGAAGGAAAGGATGCAGATTTTTTTTCCCTGTTTTCTGGAAACTCTAGTCAAGGGATTTGGGACGAAGAGGAAATTGAAACTGTTTAATCATCGTGTTTTAAGGTTATTTTAGTACTTCATTAATCTATCCTTTGGAAAGGGACTAGAATAAGTGTGCTGTTCTGGACATACTCTGACATTTCTATTTCCTTCTCCCCTCTGTCTTTATAAGTGTCATTATTTCAAGATCTACTTTATTCATTATTCACTATCTCTTAGGAACTTTGAACTTCAGAGAGAGGGGAAGGGGGGCTTTAATACTGTGGTAGTGTGAAATATATATTTGGTCTTCCTGCTTCCTGGCAGAGAACTCCTAAAATCCTTGGAATCTCCAAAGTGATGTGTCTTTTTGTGTACTAATGAGATGACTGATGGCTGGCAGCCCCTAGGTAACTTCAGGATGGGGGATGGTCACTGGAAAGACCAAAGCAGGATTAGAGGGTTGGGACTTTTTAGCCCCACCCCCCAGTCTCCGGTGAGGAGAGGGCTGAAGGTTAAGTTGATCACCAGTGGCTGGTGGTTTAGTCAATCATGCCTACATAATGAAGCTTCCATAAAAACCCCAAAGGGACAGTTTTCAGGAAGCTTCTGGGTAGCCGAACTTGGAGGTTCCTGGAAGGTAGTGTGACCAGGGAGGGCATGCGAGCTCGGCGGCCCTTCCACATGCCTTGCCCTGTGCATCTCTTCATCTGTATCCTTTGTAATAAACCGGTAAACGTAAGTAAGTGTTTCTCTGAGTTCTTTGAGCTGTCCTAGCAAATTTATCGAACCCAAGGAGGGGGGTCACGGGAACCTCAATTTGTAGCTGGTTGGTCAGAAGCATAGGTGAAAAACCTGGGGCTTGTGATTGGCGTTGGTAGTTGGGGGCAGTCTTGTGGGACTGGGCCCTCAACCTGTGTGATCTGATGCTGTTTCCAGACAGCTAGTGTCAGAATTTAATGGAATCACAGGACACCCAGCTGGTGTCCGCTGCAGAATTACTTGCTTGACCTGTGGGTTTTTTCTCCCACACATCTGGTGTCAGATGCATGTTGTGAGCGTATAGGAGGAGAAACTGAGTTTGTTTATTCCTCTGTATTGTCAAATACATTCTCAGAGTCAGTGATTCATCTGTAATCTTTTTAAAGAACAGTAGAGTAATCAGCATCTTTGTATTAAATTCCTAATCAGGTGACTTATGAAATGTTCTAAAAAACACACAAATTTGTTATTGTTTCAGATACCAAATTATTATTATTTTTTCTATAATTGTATCTTTGAGCATGGGAATACCTTTGATTAATGCAGTCTGAAAAAACCCAAACTCCTAGTTAAATAACCACATAAGCAATGATCATCAGTGACTGTTTATCATTAGGTGAAAGGTTGATGAGGACCCTTGTAATGGATGGAGCAGGCTGTCACCACCTAAGCCTTGATAAATTTTAGTATCACTCAAAGCGAGATAGCCGGAAATTAGGCACCTCCTGCTGTGATGCAGTAGGAAGTACAGGGGACCACCTAGAAAGTATTCTTGCCAAAAACATTGATCCTGAATCTAATGAAGCCTCTTGACCTAACTACCAGTTTATTGGAAATTTGGGCATTAGAAAAACATGTTAAATGACACCATGAGAATGTGGTCAGCCAAAGACGGGAATGTAGGCTGTCATGGGAAAAATGACCTGCTTTCTTTAACAAGTAAATAGTGCTTAAGAAGAGAAAAGGAGACGGGGAAAGCTGTTATAAAGTAAAAGAGGCTTAAGAGACGCAAGAACCAAAGCAATGTGTGCAGCTTGTTTGGATCCTAATTTGGAAAAAAGCAATTGTACAAAAATATTTTGAGGCCATCAAATAAAACTAAGTATGAAATGGATAATTACATGATATTAGGACTTATTTTTAATTTTGTTGGGTGTGATAGTTATATTGTGGATATGATTTTTTTAAAGTCTTTATCAGAGATCTGAGGTATTTGTTGAAATGAATGGTGTCTGGGATTTGCTTTAGTTTTGTTTAGAAAAAGAAGTCAATGGTGTTGAAGCTGGGTTATGGATTCTTGTCACTCAAGTTTTGTGTGTCTGACAATTTCTTTTTTTTTTTTTTCCTTTTTGTCTTTTTTCGTGACCGGCAACGGATCGCAACCCTCAGTGTCGCGCCCGTACCGGACCGGGACCAGCAACGGGATTGCAACCCTCGGTGTTGCTCCCGCACCTCGCTCAGCCAGTGAGCGGCCGGTCTGTATGTGGGATCCGAACCCTCGGCGGGAGCACCACCACGCTTCCCAAGCGGCGCACTATAGCAGTGCGCCACCGGGCCGGCCCTGACAATTTCATAATAAAAAGTTAAATATGCTGAAGTTGGCTTATTGGCAGCATTTAAATATTTTACTGTAAACAGCAAAAACAAATATAGGACTCGCTAACCAGAACTTCTGTTTTAGAAAATTGCTTTTTGGCTTTCTATACATTTGATCTGGTTAGTTTCATGGCAAGTTAGTATTTACATTAGCTTCATGTTATTCCTCATCCTGGAGTCCCAAGGAGCCCTCAAATAAACGAAGAAAAATCATAATTATAGATACTTAGAGAGTTAATGCTATGGATAATTGCTAATCAGTAAGCTCTTCATGCCAGTAAGCAGGCAGAAGAGGGGGTCTGGGAAAGATTGCCAGTGAATGGAAATAAATTAAGTAAGGATGAGAATAATTTGTGTGCTTGATTGAATTGGATTGTAGGAGTATGTATAAATATGAGGGTTCTCCAAAAAGTTCATGGAAAGATTCATATTATCTTTTAATTTTATTTTTCCATGAACTTTTTTGGAAGTACCTTTGTAGCACTCAATTTGGTATGTATCTTAGTTTGTTCAGGCTGCTATAACAAAATATACCTTAGGTGGGGGAATTTATAAACAATAGAAAATATCACTGACAGTTCTGGAAGCTGGGAAGTCCAGGGTCAAGGTGCTGGCACATTTGGTGTGTGATGAGGGCTCGTTCCTCACAGATGGTGCCTTGTTTGTGTCCTTACAGGGTGGAAGGGGCAAACAAGCTCCCTCAGGCCTCTTTTATAAAGACACTAATCCCATTCATGAGGGCAGAGCCCTGATGACCTAATCGCCTCTCAAAGGCCCCACCTCTTCACACCATCACCTTGGGGGTTAGGTTTCAATGTATGAATTTTTGGGGGACACAGATATTCAGACCATAGCAGTGTGATTGCTAAAAACACGGCCCCTCCTGACTTTGGCAGAACACCCTTAATGAACATATCACTGTAGGGTTTAGATGTCAAACTTTTTCCCCTCTCTCTTCCTTGATGGTGTCGTTTGACTTCAATTATCATCTTTCTGCAGTTAATCACCAACCTGTATCCTTGGCCCAAATTGCTCCCTTGAGCACCAGAATCACTTTTCGTCCACCACGAGTTGGCTCGCTGCCTCCCATGGGAGCCTCGCGGCACCAGCCTCCCCTGGCTGGCACACTCCACCCACGCCAGCCTCTTTCTTGTCTGTTGGGGTCTTCCCGCCCCAGGCCTGTGCACACACTGCCCCTCTGCCTGGAGCAGCCATCCGCTCTTTTTCTTTCGGTTCCTCATCCTTTCTTGACCTTCCTTCTGTATCGCAGCACCTTGCTCATTTCCTTAGCAATCTTCTCGATGTATAATTATTGTCTGTCCCCTCTTCTGGACTGTACAGTCCATGAGCAGGGGCCCTTTCTGTCTTGGTTGGCACTTCATACCCTGCACTTAGCTTCCACATGAATGATTGAATGAGTGAATGAACATATTAGGCTTTGGGACGGGCATGGGAGACAGACTGATGAAAGAGAGCCTCTCTCTTCAAGTAGTTCACGGCCTACCAGGGGAGGCAGAGGAGTAAACCAAGAATACAATGTAAGTTTTATGAGAAAAGCACAGGCAGGGTTCTGGGGGGGACAGAAAAGGGAAGTCTGGATATGGTGGCAATTAGAGAAGGAAGGAGAGGCCAGTAGAGGGAAGAGCCCTTGGAAAAGCGTGATGGTCAGAGAGCGTGGCTGGCTGCGGGATGGTGCTACCAGCAGGACAGGCGGTCACTGGGAGATGAGGGCTCTTGTGATTTCCAAAGGCTAAGTAAGAACCTAATTTTTCTTCCTTTAGATAAACCTCAGATATACAGAAATGGATTGATTGGATCTGCATGTTAGAAAACTCCAGATGGATTGGAAGGGCTACAGGAGGCTACAGAGGTTAGGGTGGGTGATGGCTTGTGGGGTGAGACCCCAGCCCCGCCAGACTTCCATGGCCAGGAATACACACCTCGGATAGGGGCTGGGGCAGTTACAGCATTGCTCAGGGCAGCTTCCCTCAGTCCACATCCCCAGGGGTGGGGGCATGGCAGCGTGCACTAGTGACACTGTCTGCATGAGGCTGGGAATTGTCGTGTTGGAGGTGCCACCACCCTTTGTCCTCGGGGCTTATGACCCATTCAAGAAGCACTCTAGAAGCCATTTGAAGAAGTGTTTGTGGGTGCTCTGGGCTCTCTTGGCTCTTGAATGAAACTCAGAGTGAGCCAGGAAGCAGGGTCTTACCTGTGGGCTCAGAACACCTATGCCTTGCACTTTCCAGCGCCCCAGAAAGCCCCTCTCCCATGGAGGCCGTGCCAGGCAGAGTTCTGAGCAGGTCATGAGAAGGCCCCACATTAAGCAGTGGTGGTGGGGAGCAGGGGTTGCAAAAGGCCAGCAGCACTGGAAGGGCCTGGCTGTGAGCGTGAGTTATGATTAACAGGCACTGGGGAACGTCAGGGTTTTTTAGGGGCTGTTGGATACTCAAGTGGAATTGTCTCATGGGCAGTTGAAAGTGTAACGCCAAATCACCTTTGCCTTTTTGCACTCTTGTACCACATCCACCCATCAGCTGCTCAGTTTTATTGTCCGTGGTACCTGCATGTGGTCACTGACTTGGAGCTTGTTTTTATTCCCTTCACTGTCCTGACCATGCTGTGTGTCTGTGCTTCAGATGGAGCATTGTTTTGCGCCTCTCTCCATTCTACCAGGACAATTTTGATTAAAAGGTTGCCTTTCTCAGAATAACAAGGCTGCCTTTCTCACAATATCCGATGGCTCCCCATTGTCCACTGACATTCTCACGCTCCTGAGCCAGCTTTTCTAGTCTTTTCCGCACCCAACCGGGCCACTACTGACTGCTGCACACACATCCCGCATTGTCCAGGCTCGGGGCTTTGTCCCTGCTGCTGCTTCCAAGCCAGAATGACCCCACTCTCTCTTTTAAGCCTCCTGCCTCCTTGATTTAAAATAAAAGCTGAATTTAGAGCTGAATTAAGGAACGGAGCCTGGAGCATAAGCTGTTTACTGTTTGTTGGGATTAGACCCACACTGGGAGGCAGCACTGTCTCTGGTCACTTTTTGCCAGCTTGTTGCTTGTGTGTTGGTGTGGAAATTAATCGCCACTGGCTCCTGTGTTTGGGAAATTGCCTCCTCATGCTTCATCATGGGATGTCGTGTGCCATTCCAGTGTAATCGGAGACAGAAGATTATCTTTTTTTTTTTTTTT
>NW_007729973.1:35005-40385 GCF_000696425.1 Galeopterus variegatus | reverse complement strand
AGTGTCGCGCCCGCACCGCGCTCAACCAGTGAGCGGACCGGTCTCTATATGGGATCCGAACTCTCAGCGGGAGTGCCACCACGCTCCCAGGCACTGCACTCTACCGAGTGCACCACCGGGCCAGCCCTGACAGAAGATTATCTTGAAGTTGGTGGTGTCCTTTTCCCTGTTGTTGTGGGACTGTGTTTTGAATTAAATTATTTTAGAAACAGATGGTTGACAGAGAAATTTTTCCCCTTTGTTCTTAGTGAATGGAGTATTTAGTTTAGTTTGTTTTGATTACTCAAAGTGCAGACAGTCTTGCTTTCCAGGTTGGTAAAAAAAAGATTGCATTTTATTTAGAAAAGAATAAAACAAAGCAAAACAGAACATCTTCCAATAAATACGCTATACCTTACATTTTAATGTCCTTATCTCCTCAAATGAGAAAATCATGGAAAGAGTCCTTAACTCCCAACACGAAGCCTAGACTGATGTTTTAACTCTAATAGTATGAATTTTAAAAAAGCTTTGCAGTGCCATTATTTTAGTATTGTTTGGTTGCATTGTTGTTTTCTAAAATTACATGTGAGTTCTCTTTGCATTTCAGTGAAGTCATTGTTATCTGTGCCCCTATTTCTAGAGGAGGAAATGGAAGATGTGAGTAATTACTAGGGATTTCTCCAGGGGAAATTAGCAAGTCAGAATTAGAACAGCGCCTAACTCTGTTCTCTGTGGAATGTTCTGGATACTTTGGTCTCGTTATCTACCTCTCTGGAGGGGATTGTATTATACCAGTTCTGAAGAGCTGTGCTTTTTATTAGCTGGGATTTTTTTCCAGGTAAAACTGAAGCTGCCCACCACTCTCATGTAGTGGTCATTTGTCATCTTGTGGGGCTCCCACTTTCTCTTCCTGGGAAATCTCTCATTGTGTGAGGGCCACAGGGTTGATGGGACAACGTGGCATGTGACTTAGGCTTGGCCAGTTGGACGCTCCCTCCTGGATCTTGAGTCTTGAGGGAGAGGAGCAGAGAATCCATTGGGAGCTGTGCCAGGGGCAGTCCCAGCTGTGGCATTGTCAGGGACTGTCCCTGCAGCGAGACCCCAGACAGCTGCTCAGCTGCCCAGCCTCTCTTGGCTTGTGACTGCTTTTTGAACCTGAGCCTTTTGGTATGTTCTGTGGATCCTCCAGTATCCTTCCATTGAATCTCCCTCCTGCTTATGCAGCCAGAGTTGTTTCCATTGCAAACAATAGAGAATACTGAGAAAACCTTACAGCGGAAGTGCAGGGTCATGTTTCAGTTCTACTTGGAAAGTCACACTTCAGTACCTATTTTCAGATAGTGGTTTTCAGGGATGATGTATCTTACTAGCAGATGAGGAACTGAGACCCAGGAATATGAAGTGAGCTACTTAAGGTGGGTAGTCGTGGTGGACCCGGAGGAGAGCTGAGGCCTGCAGGCTCTTGCTTCCAGTAGTCTCTGCTACATCACGGGCCTCTCTTAGAGCCAGGAATCAAAGATGTGATCTGGGGCAGTTCAGACATTTTAATGTTACCTGTGACTAAGTAAAAGTCAAGAAACAAAGGATGTCAAAGGAAGATTTCAAAAAGAAGTTTTTAAATAGCNTCACACTTCAGTACCTATTTTCAGATAGTGGTTTTCAGGGATGATGTATCTTACTAGCAGACGAGGAACTGAGACCCAGGAATATGAAGGGAGCTACTTAAGGTGGGTAGTCGTGGTGGACCCGGAGGAGAGCTGAGGCCTGCAGGCTCTTGCTTCTAGTAGTCTCTGCTACATCACGGGCCTCTCTTAGAGCCAGGAATCAAAGATGTGATCTGGGGCAGTTCAGACATTTTAATGTTACCTGTGACTTAGTAAAAGTCAAGAAACAAAGGATGTCAAAGGAAGATTTCAAAAAGAAGTTTTTAAATAGCTGTGAACTTAAAATATTGGAGATATGCAATCAGTTACTTTTCATTCACTCTTAGGCCGATAGTGTTCTGTGTAGCGAGCTTATCCGTGATTGCTCTTTGTTGAAGTCCCCATATCCAAGTGCAGCCTAAGACACTGCTTCAGGAGCTGCAGTTTTTCTTCCCAGGGGACCTGTGAAACCTGCCTTCTGGTTTTATTGTATTTCATTTCTGCGGGCAGCTCCCTCTTCCCTCCTCTCCAGAGGAGAGATTCTCCCCTCTCCTGGTACACTCTGCCCTATCCCCACCCACGCCCTACTCTCAGTGGACGTCCTGGACTCGTTTTTCAAGAAAGTTCCCTGCACTTTAATTAACTGGACCTACGGTATTGGTTCAAAACATCAACAATAGCAACAAACACAAACACATATACACTGATTCTCGAGCCCCACGGCCAACCTGCTGCATGAGAACCTGAGTTATTTTAGTTTTTGTTTTGTTTTTTGGCAGCTGGCTGGTACAGGGATTGAACCCTGGACCTTGGTGTTATCAGCACCACACTCTAACCAACTGAGATAACTACCCAGTCTTATTTTTGTTTTTATTTTGAAAGAATTTTAGACATTTAGCAAAGTTGCAAAATTAATTCACAGAGTTTCCATATACCCTTCATTCAGCTCCCCCTAATATTAACATCTTTACATGATCACAGTAGAGTCATCGAGACTAAGAAATTAACAATGGTATATATAATACTGTGAACTAAACTACAGACTTTACAGGGTTTCACTACATTTTCCCCTTCTGGAATCCAATCCAGAAGCCCAAGTCACATTTAGTTGTCATGTCTCCTCAGTCTTCTCAAGTCTGTAACAGTTCTTCAGTCTCCTCTTTATGACCTTGACATTTTTGAAGAGTCAGGTATTTTATAGAACATCCTTGGGTTTGTCTGATGCATCTCTAACCAGCTCCTCGGTGATGCTTACTTATTGTCTAAGACCCAGACGCCCTCCCTGGACCCATCTTCCAGTGTCCATCTTCTCTCTCTCTGCCCTCTACAACTAACCCTCTCAGAAAAGTTGTCTGCACATAGCCCCTGTGTCCTCATCTGTCATTCACTCTTCAACCCATGGCAGCTGGCTTCTGCCACCAAAAGAAACCTGCTGCCACATCTAGGGGGTAATTCTAGCCTTCATGTTCTTGATCTCACAGGGTCGTTCAGCACAGGTGACCCTTCCTCATTACTAAACAGTTTTTCTGAGTTCTTGTCACCTCACTTTCCTGGTTTTCCTCTGCTTCTCTGGCTTCTCATCCTCATGTTTGCAGGTTCATCCCAGGCTCATCTATCCACGTGCTTACTTGATAGCACCACGTGGATTGCCCCTAAGTAAATCTAGGGCTAGTACTTCTCAAACTTTAATGAGCACACAGATTACCTGGGGGTCTTGTGAAAAGCAGTTTCTGCTTCTGGAGGGTCTTGAGCAGGCCTGAGGTGCTGATTCTAAAGCACTTCTGGGTGATGCTGATGGTCTGCAGACCACACTGAGTAGCAAAGTTGCAAATACACCACTAAGCCACTGTCGTCTCAGTTCACCTTCCGCGATCACGTAACTGATCTCTCTATCTCTCTTCAGGCTCACTGTTAACTTCTTCTTTACACAGCAGCAGGAGGGACTTAAAAAAGCTGTTATTCTGATTATGTCATTCTCATGCTCTTAAATTCCTTCTTTAGTATCTTCCCATTGCATTTATGATATTACTCAGTATCGTCAGCATCATGGCTTCTAAACCTTGGGTGTTCTGATCCCCTATCTCCCTCTAACCCCAGCTTGGAGTTTTTAATCTTTCTTTCCCTCCTTTCCAGACATACTGGCCTTCTGTGTTCTTCAGAGGGCTGCATCACCAATACTACCCTCCTACCCCCACCCCACTGGGCTGGGTACAGATCTTACATGCTCTGCCCAGACAGTGCCACACAGCATGCTGGTCTATTGTTTTCCATCCAAGAGGAGATAAGGAATTCACATGAGAGTGTGCATGGACCCCTTAATGAGCCTGCTGTCCAGTTCATCTGACATGTTGTTGTACCATGGCCTATTGGCTGAAAAAGCGCTGCCTGGATTTGCATGCTGGCTCAAGTGCCTTACGTGATTGCAAACAAGTAACAAAAAGCTCATGGCTCACACTTTGAGTTAAACAGTGGTCAGAGGGCCGAGCCCGTGGTGCACTCGGGAGAGTGCGGCGCTGGGAGCGCAGCAGCGCTCCCTCCATGGGTTCGGATCCTATATAGGATGACCAGTGCGCTCACAGCACTCACTGGCTGAGCGCGGTGCGGCCGGTCTCAAAAAAAAGGACAAAAAAAAAAAAAAAACAGTGGTCAGGGACACTTGCCCACGTTCACATCTTGTGTGCATGCGTGCGTGCATGCGCACACACCACATACACACCACACATGTGCCACACATGCACCCATCCCTACACCTCCAGGCACATCTGTTCTTAAATATGAAAGGCCAAACCTTAAAACTTTCAGAAGACAATATAGTATAATAATGTTTATGCCTTTTAGTGAAGGGAACTAATTCTTAAACCTTCTATCTTAAGGCATATACACATGTATCTCAAACAATAACAAAAGACTGATATATTTGACTATGTTGAAATCGAGACCTTCTGTTCATCAAAAAACACCATAAAGAGAATTAAGCAATAAGCCACAAACTGGGAGAAGTTATAACTGTTATTAGGATCAAAAATATATCAAGAATTCTTTTAAATCAGGAAGAAAAAGACAAGACAACCCAATAGAAAAATCGACAGTAGAATTGAGAAGACACTAGAAGAGGCAACACCACTGGCTGTCAGATACGGAAAAGGTGCCCTGCCTATTATCAGGGAAATGCAAATTAAAACCATAAGGTTTCACACCAGCCAGATTGGTAAAAATTTGGAAGTCTGGTGATATCAAGTATTGGTGAGGATTTGCAGTGATCAAGCTCTCATGTATTGCTAGTGGGAGTATAAATTGGTTCACCTACTTTGAAAAATTATTTTGTGTTGTGTAGTGTAGAATATGCATAAAGCAAATGTACTTCACAGGGCCTGGTTTTCCAAAGCCTTGCATTTTCAAATATTGACCTTACAAAAAACAGGAAATTTTCCCCAGGCTATTGAGTCTCTGTTGTAAGATAAAGAGTTGTAACACAGCAAGGTTGCTGGCTCAAAGGCTGACAGGTTACTGATTGATAGGTAAAGATACTGGGAAATTGCTGTAAGAAGAGAATGTTTGCTAAAATCAAGCTTTTGTTAGTGGATCGACTTAATTGCATGTTATGAGCTTCTATTGTTAAACTTGTTAAACGGTACTTAGAAAAAACTCCACCTGTGTTCTCTTCCTGTAATTTCCTGGGCTGCAGAATAAATGTGGGAAGAGAACCCCAAGTCGTGGTTAATTTCCCAAATGGAAGGAATGCCTTGCTCTTGAGG
>NW_007729973.1:32819-34826 GCF_000696425.1 Galeopterus variegatus | reverse complement strand
TTTCCCAAATGGAAGGAATGCCTTGCTCTTGAGGGTTCTGGGAGATTAACCCCTTTTTGAGTCTTCTCACTGCTCAGAAGAGATGGGCTTTGAGTAACCTTTGGTGGCTCCGTCACCCAGGGGAAAAGGTGACAAATCTGTGGGTGGCAAAGCAACAGTGTAGTAAAGTTGCAAGTGAACATATTCTCTGACCTAGCAGTTCCATTCTTAGACATACATACATACACATGTACATACATATTTTGCATATACATATGTGCCCCAGAAATGGGCAAGAAAGTTCATATGAGAAATGTTTGTAATAACAAGAATTGGCAGTAGTCCAACTCTCTGTCCACAGCAGTGGATAAGTACATTTTGGTCTGTTCATGTGATGGAATTCACGTCAAAGTGAAAATGAAAGCATCACAGCTACATACAAAAAAATCCCAGGATGAATCTAAATAACGTGGAGTGAAAAAAATAAATCGCAGTAGAATATGCACAGTGTAATTCCATTTTGATAAAGTTTGAAGACATACAGAGCAGAAGAATATCTTCTTTGGGGATACATGCATGTGGTAAGATCATAAGGAAAAGCAAAGATATGAGAGATGCATAATTCAAAATGTTGGTTACCTCAGTGGGAAGGGAAGGCAGGCGATTGAAAAAGGGTACACTGGGGACATCAGAGGCAAGGGTAATACTCTCTTCTTATGCTGGGTGGTGGGCACTCAGGTGTTCTTTGTATTATCTATATAACTGTGTGTTTGTGTGTGTATTTTATAAATAGTATTTTACCTATTTGAAATTTGATAATAATAAAGGCAATACCAGTCAGAGGAGAGACTGACCTGGTAGAAGATACAGGTATACATTTAGAGTTGGAGAAAGGAAGGGAGGACACTGTTTTCTCAACTAGGGGGGAAAATGAAAGGTGGGGAAAGGGGGAAGGATGGTTTTAATAATGCATTAAAAACTCTTCATAGGACAACCCGAGAACTAGAAGAATAAAAGTTGCTGAAGATTTGCCAAGTTGGGTAGCGGTTCAATCATCTGACTACTTTTGTTTTTCAACTCTTAGAAATTCGGAGAGGGGAGGTGGTGTCTTGTTTAGTAGTAGATTTAATATTCACAGAGAGTTAAGATGACTCACCATGTTTTGAAAACTCCACAGTTTACCAAAGAAGCAAAAATAGGTTCTGTCTGGGCTGCAGCTCTTTAGAGATTTCTGACACTGCTGTTCCTTGGGTTTCCCAGGCCAGCCTTCTGAGGAGGTGAACTGTCGCTTTAGAGCTTGAAAATTGATCTCCAGGGCTTGGAATTTAGAGTCCCTGATGCCTTTTATATGGTGAGGGAGACTCACCTGGGTTTTTTCACTTCTTTCTGAATTAACTACAGAAGTAATTCCCCGTGGCATTGCTGTTGCTGTTTCTTCTTAGCTGCTTTCTCTCCCCCAGGGCTTGGCCAAAACAAAGAAAGGAAAACCTCCGAGCTTGGCGCACCTTACATTTCTGAATGTGAGGTTTTCGTTCCTGTACTTTTCTGGTCAGGAGAATTTTATGTCCTTCTGACTGCTTTGTCTTCCTTGTTCCCTGTCCTTGAAAAGCAGAGTCAATTTAATTCTATCTTGCATCTGATACGTGGGATCATAATTTGCCACTAACCGTTCATTGCTTTTCTTTATCTGCTGCAGTCTTCCTCCTTGCAGATGTGTTTCTGATTCATTTTGGGGATCTTGCTCCCTGTTCAGATCTTGTATTTCAAAGCAAATTATATCTCAGTAGAGTTTTAAAACAGACATAAAATGATTTATCCTCAGGAAAACATTCAAATTTATATGCTACACAGTTTGACAGAATTGTGATTTTATTACTTCTTACATTTATAACTTCTAAACCTTTACTATAGAAAAGAACAACTGCTGTTTTATCGTGGTTGTAATAAAGTATCATGTTTTCTTTTACCAGTATTCGGAATGTGATAGGTAAGTGATAAAAGCACTTAGACAAAGAATCCAAGCGCCAG
>NW_007729973.1:23124-31826 GCF_000696425.1 Galeopterus variegatus | reverse complement strand
TCTGTCCCTCTCTCAGCTTCTATGCAATTATAATGACTATTTTAATCATATGTCTTTTGTAAACTCACCAATTGTATGGTAATATCATTATTCATTTATACCATCAGTATTTGTTTAGATTTAACATGTGTATATCATTTTTTTATTCCTTGTTCCTTCTTCTCAGATCTTCCTTCTGGGATAATTACCCTTCTTGAAGGATATTCTTGTTAGAAGGTCCTTACAGAGGGTCTTTTGTTGGTATAATTCCTTTTTGTTTATCTGAAAATGTCTTTATTGTATGTGTCTTCTTGATAGAGAGTTTTGCTGCTTATTAAAATCTAAGATGTCAGACATTTTCTCTCAGCACATTGAAGATTTTGTTTCATTGCCATCTGGCTTCTTGTTTTGTGAGGTAGTTATCTGCTGGTCTATTTGCCGTCCTTTTATCTGATTGCTTTTATGATGTCTCCTTGTCTTTGGTGTTCATGGTATCATCATGTGTGTAGGGTTGGTTTTTTTGTTGTTTGTTTTTAAGTTCACCCTGCTGGGGATTTCTTGGTCTTGCTGAACTGAAGGACTCATGTCTCTTAATAATTTTGGAAAATTCTAGCACTGTCTCTTTGAATATCATCACTACCCTATTTTCTCTATTTTTTTTCCTAAAACTTTGATCAAATGTGTGTTGGACTGTCTCATTCTATCTTCCATATCTGTTAATTTGTCTTTTTTACATTTCACATCTCTTTGTTTCTCTGCACCTCATTATTAGTAATTTCTTAAAATCTGTCCTCCAGTTTACTAAATCTTGCTTCAGCTATCATTAAATTGATGTTTTAATTGTACCGGTTTTTATTTCTAAATGTTCTTTGTTTCTTTTTCAAATATTTCTGGTAAGTTTTTGTAGTCTCTTGCTCATTATTCATATTTTAGTCTCCTCTTCATTATGTTAGATGAATTAAATATACTTAAAAAATATGTATCTCATAATTCCAATATCTAAAATCTTTTACAGATCTGGTACTAACTGTGTGGGTTTCTTTTGACTTTTTTCATGGAGTTTCTCTTGATTTTGTTCATGTTACCTTATTTCCCTACGTGTTCTGTAATTTTTAATTCTGCACTCATTGGCTGCAACCCTAGTTGCAAGAATACTTTGGTACCTGGTTAGAGAATGTGTTCTTCTGGGGATGATCTATGTTAGCCTCTGACAGCCATTGGAGACCTGGTCCTCTTTAAATTATGATTCGCAGGATGTAGGTATTAGAACCGTACAAGTAGTATAGGTTCCAAACTTAGGGAGACTTTTTGTACAATAGCTGCACAAAGTCAAATTTCAAACAGATACTTTTCTCTCTCTCTTGCTTTTGGCTTAAAAAAACAGATCTTTATTGTGTCACAGTTCTGGAGGCTAGAAATCCATGATTAAGGTGTTGGTAGCATTGGTTTCTTCTTAGGGCTGTGAGGGGGAATCTGTTCCATGCTGCTCTCCTAGCTTCTGGTGGTTTGCTGGCAGTCTTTGGTGTTCCTTGACTTGTAGATGTATTACCTCAATCTCTGTCTTCATTTTCACATGGTGTTCTCTTTCTGTGTGTGTCTGTGTCGAAAGTTTCCCCTTTTATAAGGACACCAGTCATATTGGATTAAGGACCCACTCCAATATGACCTCATCTTAACTAATTACATCTGCAATTTCTTTCTTTCTTTCTTTTTTTTTTGTCGATATACAATGTGGTTGATTACTGTGGCCCATCACCGAAACCTCCCTCCCTCCTCCCTCTCCTCCCTCCCACCCAACAATGTCCTTCTTGTCTGCCTGTCGCATCAACTTCAAGGAACTGCATACATCTGCAATTTCTGAATGTGGTTGCATTGTGAAGTCCTGGGGGTTAGGACTTCAAAGTAGGAATATGTGGGGGACACAGTTCGACCCATAACAGTGTTTCAACCTGGGTTTTCTCCAAAAGCAGAGCCTGAGACAAGGTTTTATGTACAGATAGTTTATTCCAGGAAATGATTCTGAGGAAAAGATGGGGGAGACTGGGGAAACTTTGACAGGGAAGAGGGAAAGTCAGTCCATGGTGTTGTCAAGCGAGACACTGTGGAGGCAGATACTTTTTCTTGCTATCTTCTGAGGGGTGGATGTTTTTCTTCCTAATTCACTTTTTCCCTGAGAATATAGTACTTCCTGGGTTTCCACTTTTGGAAGATGGTCTTCAACTGGGTTCTCTACTTGTCTAGCACTTGTCACTTCTTGCCCTGTGGCCTAAGCATGAGGCCATCCAGCCAGGTATCCCCCTCAGCTGTCTGGTTACTTCTGTGCTCTGTCATCTCCCTAGCCCAGCTCCTGCTTTATTCTTTCCCTCAGCACATTCCCCTTATTGTCTTGCAGGCTCATCAGTCACTTAAAAGGATGTTTTAAAACATGTATTAAGCATTCTTAATTCTTTTGAAGTTGGAGGGTTTCAAGCTCTCTAGTCTGCCACATTGCCAGAAATAGAATAGAAATGAGTTACTTTTGCAAAATAAGATAGAGTGAATTCATGATCACCCCTATACTATTTCCCATACTGTATGCTGATAGACTGCTGGGATAAGTGAGAGGAGAGTGTTGCTGTGGCTTGTGAGGGCTGCAGTCCCCAGCCTGGGCCACACTGGACAGTGCCTGGGTCTTCACCAGCAGCTGGGCTGTCACTTGTCCTCTTGGCAGCGAATCTGAATTATAGGTGGGGGACACCTAAACTTATGAAGTGATGAGGACAGCGGCCACAAGGATAAGTGATACGGAAGTCTGAGCTGATGATAGGGTGCTTTAGGCACATATCAGACACCATTTATTCATTCATTGGACCGATGCTTATTGAGCTCCTTCTGTATGTCATTCACTGAGCTGGGCACTGGGGAAACTAGGCACAGTGGACAGTGCCTGTCCTCAAGAAGCTTGAAGTCTAGTGTGCACATGGTTCATTTCAGGATGGCTCGTTAAGGGATGTGACAGGTAGAAGCTTAGTGAGAGGCACTAACCCACCTGTAGAGTATCGTGGAAGGAAGTTCTATCCAGGCTGCATCTGCAGGACAAGCAGGAGAAATCCAGGTGGAGAGCCAGGGAAGGGCATTCCAGACAGCGGAAGAAGAGCGTGCACAGTCACCGAGGCCAGAGAGTATTTCGGTTTGGGGAACTGCAGATAGCTTATTTGGCCAGAGTGCAGCTGGGGAGGCCTGAGAGTGGGTCAGGGAAGAATGAGAGCTGAGCCTGGAGGTAGTCTGGGGCCTACAGGTGGAAGGCCTCAGCAGCTGTGTCTGGGAACACAACTGGGAAACCGTGGAGCTCCCCGCCAGGGTAGTGGGTGATGCTGTCAGAGTGTCATGTTCATTCCTCTCAGGAGTGAGCTTTTGTCATGGAAGAGAAAACACATGGGTTTTGGAGTCAAGACAGCCTTGTATTCAGATCCTAGCTTCACAGCGTGTGGGTGATCTTGTAGCTGACTTATCTATCTTCTCTGAACCTCTCTTTACTTATGTGATCAATGAGAGAGGATGGCCTCGACAGCTTTCGAAGGCCTCCTCCATTTCCAGTATTCTGAGCTTCTGTGGCTATGAGTGTACGTTGTTAGAAAACAAGAGAAAAGCATGTCAACATGACACACACACAGCTCGGTGCTCAGGTTTATGAATATTTGCAGATATTGTCCTGATGTCAATTCTGGCAATTTCTGGCTTTCAACTAGCTGTTTCACTTCTATCTGTGAACTGTGGATGTTTACAGTGACGGATGTTTGTGGAATGAGTGAATTTTTATGCCTGAAACAGAACGTTGGCAGTGTGTGTGACTTTCATTGCATTACAGCTAACCTGACTTTGATTTTCTTGCTAGATGAGCTCTCTCTGGAACAGCACAACCTCTCTTTGTACCCCGTGGAGCTCATCCTGAAGAAAAGCACCATGCACAGCGCTGCACATGTGGCCTTAACAGAAACTTCTCCAGGGTCCCTGCACAGCAGTTCTCTCCCTGTCATTCCCTCTCCATCTGCCACTACTTTTGATACAACCTTTTTTAAGCAAGGAGAACAGACCCAAAGTACAGCAGATCACAGCCTCTTTGTGGCAAATGGCGTGTCGGTGACAAGTAATGAGGTGGCCATAGATGACGATGAAATGGATAACTTTTTACCAGATACTCACTGGGCCACTTCCCGGCTGGTTTCCCCACTAGAGCATGTCACAGTCAGCCCACCAGGGCTGCCCAAAGAAATGTGGGAGCCTGTGCTCATTCCATCACTACCCATGATTTCTTTACAAGATATAGAAGTGACATCAGCCTGGCAAAGCACAATTCAACGACCAACAACAAATGCTGAATCCCCCAGTCATTCCAGTGCTTTTTGGTCAGCTTTTCCCACCTCCAAGGGCATAATTCCAACTCCTAGTAGGAATTTGGTGCTTTATCCTACTGACACTTACAGTGAGTTTTCAAGCAGGACTTTGCCAGAGATTGTGGCTTCAGTCGCAGGGGATGGGGAAACACTCCTTGCCAGCTCTGAGTTTTTTGTGCCTCGGCCGATAGGCGATGGCATTACTCAACAGCCATTTTCCCCTTCAGGGGAGGTCTCGCAGCCTCCAGAGGATGTTTTGGCCACGAGTACAGACACATACACTGATGTGACCACTGCTTTGAGTCAACGTCTAGAAGAAACCGCCTTTCTAAGCACATACCCAGCTGTCACTCCAGTGCATCCGGTCCTGGCTCTCAGCAGCACGCTTTCTGCTTTGTGTTCAACTCCCCTTGCACTCGTGACCTTTTCTACTCGATCGGCTGATATTTTGTATAACCCCTTTCTTCCCAGCAACTCCAGAGAAACGTCACAATTGCCTGGCAATTCAGGGGTCCCCCGGCATGCAGACAACACTCACAGCCTGAGCCCAGTGGCTTCATTCAGACTGTACACGTGGTGCATGTCCTGCAGTGTGGCGTCACCACGGCACGCTGTGGCCACGAGCTTCACGGAGAAAGACATGGGGTCGGGGGATGGTGCCGAGCCCCTGTCCATGACCGCGTTGGAAGCGAGCAGCCTCCCTCCCCTGAGCAGCGTGGTGGCGGACTTCTCTGAGTTTGAGGAAGATCCTCAAGAATTTAACACACTTTTCCCTTCAAGACCTATGGTCTCCCTTTCTTCTAGATCTGTGGAAGTCTCAGAAATGAGCTTTGGCATTTCCGCTGGAGTGGATACAAGTAGCGTGATGACCACACAAGTGTACCCTTCCCACGGCCACCTCTCTGTTCCAGTGTCACTTGATCCTAGTTTTGGCTCCTCTGTTGCTGAAGCCCAAGTGATGCCATCTGGTGTAACCACGGTGTTTTTCTCGGTCTTCACCAGTGTTCTTGACTCCTCTTTCTCTGTCACAGCAAACAAAAACATGCCATCGCTTGTGATCAGAGACCCAAGTCCTTTTACGTCTTACAGTTTGGTTCCCTCAGTAGTGTCTTTGCTTTTCTCCGACCAAGACACTGCCCGTTTTTTCAAGCATGAACCTGGAAGTCGGTTGGACTTTGCGTCCAGCTTTTTCTCAGCTCCACCGCTGGAATCCAGCAGCTCGGTCACTTCGTCTTCAGAAGCACTTGCTTCCCCGTCTCTGGTGTCAAGCGATTTGTCAGCCTTCGCGTCTCAGTCTTTTTCCACCATGGTCGAGACATTTACATTGTCTGACTCTGTCATGTTGCAGTCACCTCAGCTTTCTGTTCCTAATTCCACAAATGTTGAGTTTTCTCAGCTGTGGCCAAGTCCGGGCCTTCCTTTCAATACAGTCACTTCTCTGCCTAGTCACTCTGAAATGTCACCGCTCTCAAGCTTCTCCTCTGATTCTCTCAAGTTCGCTGAAGCATCGGTGGTTTCACTGTGGCCAAGTCCGGGCCTTCCTTTCAATACAGTCACTTCTCTGCCTAGTCACTCTGAAATGCCACCGCTCTCAAGCTTCTCCTCTGATTCTCTCAAGTTCGCTGAAGCATCGGTGGTTTCACTGACAGATTCTGAAGCTCGGTTTACCTCAGCTTTCACTGAAACTACCTCCTATTTTGAGTTTTCACTCATTTCCCATGAATCTGCCATCACTACGCTGGTGCCCACCAGATCTGACCCCGTCCTTGACATCTTGGCTCCTGGGACTCATGTCACATCACTACTGACTGCTTTCCATATGACACCCGTTTTAACTGAGTCTTCTCTGTCCTCAACTCTGATACCTTCTGACGACCATATCAGTGCCGGTGATGGTCACACATCTGTCTTGTCCTCTTTCTCCAAAGTCGTTCCTACCAGTACAGTATTGATCACCGACATGGACCTGTCATCAGCATCCTCATTTGTTTTCGAGGCGATCCCCTCACCTCTGCCGACAGAGCCAGTGATCGTGGGTCCATCGTTCACGGCCACAGATTTACCGCTCAACACCTCCACTGAACCGAGCGCGTCCAGTGCCAGTGGTGACGATACCGTTGACACTGCCCTGAACAGCAAACCTGCGCATCAGAACCCCCATGGCAGCAGCGCTGCTCACCCCCTGCCGTCCCTGCATCCTGTGACCACCTCCACTCTCCAAGCAGCAGCAGCTACTCCAGCACCGGCCACGGCCAGGCCGCCATATGTGTGTGATATTACAGTTCCCGACGCCTATTTGATCACAGCAGGTAAGGCTCTGCTTCCAGTCATCTCTCTGGGTTGGGGCGACCTTTCTTAGCTGCTTTTATGCATGCTTAAGGGTCTTGGAGTGCAGGTGCTGGGCTCACCTGTCTCCCAGGTAGTAATCCTCAGTCCTCTGCCTCCTCCTGCGAGTTCTCTGGACAGTTATTTAGCTTCTCTTAAGCCTCTGTTTCCTCAACTATTGAACAAGAATAATGGTGGCACCTACTTCATGGATATTGTGAGGATTTAGATGCATTAGTGCACGTAGAATACTTAGCCCAGTGCCTGGTACACAGGAAGTACCCACAAAATATTGCATATTAGTTAATAATCACTGTAAGAACAAAGAAGAGATTTAAAGGGGCCTTAGAAATTTCTGGTAGGATCTTTGTCCTTGGAACTCCTAACCCGGTGGATGCATAGACAACACAGTTGAAACAAAACACTTTCATGTTTACTTCAAGCAGTCAGTTGGGCAACTCTTGCAATTTCTTACTGATTTGCTATTTTCCTTGAAAGGAGGGTATACTTTTATAGATTCCTGTAAATGTCACTTGGATCCTAAAGAAAGAAAAATGGAATGACCACATATCCTCTGAGTTCGGTCACAGAATTTGATCCTCTCCCCAGCCCGTAGCCTGAGCTGCTCGCCAGCCAGCAGCAGCTTCTCTTGCAGGCACGTGGCTGCTGTAGCCACAGGAAGCCGGGGTACATCTGATGGCGTGCCCATCCAAGGGAGACTTATTTCAAGAGTCACATCCAGTGACTGTGGCCTGCTTGATCAGGGTCTCCACGTTTTCCTTCACGAGGAGTGACTTAGGTGTGCATGGAGGTTCGTGAACTGTTCATAGAAGCTTACCTACAGCCTAGTACTGGGGTGTGTTGGTTGTGGTGGGGGTGGGGACAGAAGTGAAAAAGGAGGGGGAAATGGCAGGAGAGGTAGAGGAGGAGTGGAGTGGACAGAGGAGGAGAGGAACAGGGAAAGGTGGAGGTGAGAACAGGCTTGGTCTTCCTTCTCCTCTCCATGCTGAGTGAGCTGGGCCCTGGAGCCTCTGCTCGCTGTCGCAGCAGGAGAGGGAGCAGCTGGGGCTTTTGCTTCCCCCACTCCAAAGGTGACCACTTATTGATTCATGTGACAAGTACTTTTTGAGCACTTAGCATGTGTAGAGGTGCTTCTAGAAGCTTTAAGGGATATGCAGGTGAATAAGACAGGTCCTGTCCTTCTAGAGCTTAGAGCTGAGTATGGTGAGGATGAAGCCATGCTTTCTTGGTAGCTGTGATAAGAATGATTAAAGCAGAGTTCTCTGAGAGTGACACTTGGGATGATCGAGAATGTGAAATTGGAGATTCACATTAGAGGAAGAATAGAGTGTTGTTGTCTGGAGATGGATGGAAGGTAACCTCCAGGTGGATGGGACTTTCAGCTTGGCTGGAAATTAGACTGTGTAATGGGAGGAATAGGGAATCATGCTAGGAAATTAGGTTGGAACAAAATTACGAGCTTTAATCTGCAGGATTAGAGTAGCCCAGAGGAGAGAGAACAGAGTTTCTCGTGAACAAGCTACTTTTCTTCCTTCTTACAACATGATTGGAAGGAAGCAATAAAGTGGTCAGTAATAAGGAGTTTATTCAGAGTCGCTGGATACTTTTTATCTCAGGGATTCAATATTTATGATACTTAAGTTGCTATATGTCTTTTAGAATGTTTCTATAACTAATGAGAAACCGTTTTAGAAGTATCTCTAAGAATATCACGTATCATATAACATGGATTTAACTTTCGTTTATGACATACATTTAATGACTTTTGTTGCCCTTGTTAGGTATCCATATATTTTAACCACTTTTTGGAATGAGATTCACCTATTGTAATTGCACAGTCAACAGTTTTAGTAAATGCACAGAATTGTGCTTAGGGATCCATACTGCTGTATTGTATTTTTTAGTGGAGATAATGCCATCTTTTGTTGTTGGTGATACCTTTAACCCAGAGGAAGCGTCAGCTCATTTTCAATCTTCATTTAGATTTGACTGTGCATTTTTTTT
>NW_007729973.1:21187-22559 GCF_000696425.1 Galeopterus variegatus | reverse complement strand
TCCTCTGAAGGGTTTTTTTTTTTTTTTTTATGGAGCTCTGCAGGACCACTCTAGAGGTTGTTGATCCATGACAGCCTCTTAGGAAGGCCCTGGACCGTGTCACCCAGTAAGGGGTGAGCTGCGCTTCCCAGCCGGGGCCTTTCTGCCTCCCTGCCTCCTCTGGAGGAACTCTCACCTCGCCTCTCTTGGCTCTAGGGAAATTGTAGATGTTTGCAAAAACATCTGTAAGATATTTGTTTGCCGATGATTCCTTTTTTCCAAAGTCTCATGTCCTCCTATCCCAGTGTTGCAGTTTTCTGTCTTACTCAGATTAGTTAGAGAAGGTGGAGATTATAGTGGTGGGCCGTGGGGACTATTTAGAGAAGTGCTTGGATGGATCTACTGAGTGATTCCTTTGGCTGTATGAGGCTTCTTACAGTATGTACTTCCTGGTTTCCTCTTTAGGATTTTTCTGTTCCTGGCTTTGCATTCTGCCTCTACTTTCCCCAAGTTTAGCTCTTGAGCCTCCCCCCCCTCCCACTTCCCTCCCCTCCCATCTCATTTCCTTTCTTAAATAAGGTGTCCTTCCTTCTTTCCACTCTTCCCCTTTTCTTTTTCTTCCCATTTTGTCTTTCCCTTTAAAATCTATGGTGTAGTTGGTTCACTTGTGGGCTCTGCTGGCCGTGATTTGTTCCAACGGTCTTATGAACTAAAGAAACACGTCCCCCAAACCTGCCTTTTAAAAAAATATCCAGGTCACTGATTCATAAAAAACAATCCAATCTAACTTAAACATTTGTTTTTTAAAGAATTGGGCCGGCCCGGTGGNTCCTTCTTACAACATGATTGGAAGGAAGCAATAAAGTGGTCAGTAATAAGGAGTTTATTCAAAGAGTCACTGGATACTTTTTATCTCAGGGATTCAATATTTATGATACTTACAGTTGCTATATGTCTTTTAGAATGTTTCTATAACTAATGAGAAACCGTTTTAGAAGTATCTCTAAGAATATCACGTATCATATAACATGGATTTAACTTTCGTTTATGACATACATTTAATGACTTTTGTTGCCCTTGTTAGGTATCCATATATTTTAACCACTTTTTGGAATGAGATTCACCTATTGTAATTGCACAGTCAATAGTTTTAGTAAATGCACAGAATTGTGCGTAGGGATCCATACTGCTGTATTGTATTTTTTAGTGGAGATAATGCCATCTTTTGTTGTTGGTGATACCCTTGACCCAGAGGAAGCGTCAGCTCATTTTCAATCTTCATTTAGATTTGACTGTGCATTTTTTTTTAGTAATGATTTATCAGTGAAAAAGTCCAGAGGGGTATCGAAGTGATTCCTTGTCCTCTGAAGGGTTTTTTTTTTTTTTTTTTTGG
>NW_007729973.1:0-19434 GCF_000696425.1 Galeopterus variegatus | reverse complement strand
AGCGAGGTGTGGGCGCAACACCGAGGGTTGCGATCCCGTTGCCGGTCCCGGTCCGGTATGGGCGCGACACTGAGGGTTGTGATCCATTGCCGGACACGAAAAAAGGAAAAAAAAAAAAAAAAAAAGAATGAAGAATGCAGAGTGATTCCGTCTCCAGATTTAAAAATTAAGATCAGGAAATGGAAAACTGAATAATAATATCGAATGTATTCTCATTCTGCATTATGGGAAATCGATGGAAGAGGAAAGAAAAAATAACAGGGAAAAGTAGGGTGAGCTTATTAAATGCTTACTAAGCACTGATAAACGGGCTTACCTAGTAATACAGATTTTTAAGTGGAAGTTTTTAGATGTGAAGCAAGTTAAACAGAACTACACTTGGTATGAGAAAGATTTTATTTCCTACATAAAATTTTAATATATGGGAATTGTGAACATCTATTTTTCCCCATTATTAGTGATAAAAACTCTCTGCCAGCTGTTTCGAAAAGTTGGGGTAGGAGATCTCATGTTATAGAGGAAGATGTCGTCTAGTTTTGTTGAGTTATATCTTAGGGCCTTTTAACATACTACTTCTGAGGGCTTTCAAAGCCTCATGTTTTGCCATTAGGGGTATAGCCAAGAGACAACCTACTGTTTTGTCCAGGTGCAAATGAAAACATGAAGCTATGTCCACTGGCTGGGTCATAGCTGCTGATTCCTGATCTCACCCACCAGGGTAAAGAGGGTTTCCTTAGCATGTTGAGCTGAGGCTGTGCACAGTTTACCTGGTACCTTCAAAGTCTCCACCGTTATCCCACTGAAGGTAGATAGCAGCAGTAGATCCTTAAACTCTGTTCTGTTCTAACGTGGGCCTTATTTTACAAAATAGGCCACTAGCACACTTGAGCACAGGCTCTGCCTGGGGTCCAGAAGTGTGATGCCTCCGTTATTCATAATGACACTAAAATGTATTTGGTGGTTGGCTTTAATTTGTAGTGCTGGCCCGAAGAGCTGTGCAGGAGTACATCATTACATCAATCAAGGAAGTGTTGAGGATTCACTTCAACCGTGTGGTGGAGCTGAAGGTGAGTCTCTGCAGCTCGAAAGTCTGACGTCTGTCACTACCGAGGCTGATGCAAGATCCTGGGTTGAAGGCAGGGATGATGGCTGTGGAATCATTTTCTTTCCTCTCTTCCTTCTCTTTTCCTGGTTAATTCCCACTCAAACTCTGTGTCTTCACTAAAAGTTCACTGCATCAGGGAAGCCTTTCCTGACCCCAGATGAGGTTAGATTTAGTCTGGGGGTGGGTGGGGGAGGGAGGGTGTTGACAGAGTTGGAACAAAGGGGCTGTCAGACCAGAGGCAGCAGAGTCTGGGGTGATGACCTGCATGATTTTGCTTCCCTTGGTTTACATTAACGGACTTGGATTGGAGTTAAATTAGATTTTAGAGTGAGTCCTTATGCGTCTTTCTGTACATGCAGTGAGATAGAGGTAGATTTCCACATCTCTGTACTGGACCCCATGCAGATGCCTCCTCCTCCCAAGAGCTCAGCAAGCCAAGCTCTAGGTGCACCATCCAGGACCAGTTCCATGAGCCACCTGTAGTTGTGGGGCACGAGAAACAGGGCTGCTTGGAATTGAGATGTGCTCTAGGTGTAAAATGCTCGCCAGCTTTCAAAAGCGCAGTGACAGTGAACAAAGGAATGTAAAATATCTCATTCATAGTTTTTTTGACTACAAGTTGAAATGATATTTCAGATATATGAGGGATCTTCAAAAGTTTATGGAAAGATTTAGATTATATTTTAATTCTATTTTACCATGAACTTTTTGAAGTACCCTCATATTGGGTTAAATAAAATATATCTGAAATTAATTTCACCTGTTTCTTCTTATGTTTTTTAATATGGCTGCTAGAAATTTTAAAGTTGTGTATGTGGCTCCTGTTTTATTTATTTTGGACAGTACTGCTCAATAGAATAAGTGTTCCTTTCTATGTGATTTAAATACTACAAAAACCTTGAATTTTCCATAACTCATTATTTAGTTAATATTATTGGCCATTTTTCTTTTTTTTGGTGCCCTTGTAATTTTGTGTGATTTTTGAGAAGGCTGACAGAGTGTAAAAGGGATAGTCAGAATTTTGATTATCTGTGAAGCACTACCCCTTCACTTTAAACTACCAATTAATTTTTTTTACCTTGTTGTACTTTATTATTTTTCTATTCAACACAGCTCCCTCTAAGTTTGAATTGTCTTTTGTATTTTTTATTTCCCTAGGTTTATGAACTGTTCACTGACTTCACTTTTCTGGTAACATCTGGTCCTTTTGTTTACACGGCAATATCAGTCATCAATGTACTTATAAATAGTAAACTTGTGCGTGACCAAACTCCTTTAATTCTCTCTGTGAAACCTTCTTTCCTCGTGCCAGAGTCCAGGTTCCAAGTTCAAACAGGTGAGATGACTGAGCATTGTTTTGATTTGTAAATAGAATTCATTTTAACATTTGGGGGGAGTATTACTTTTTGAATTTATTATTTAATTAAAAACTTTATAGTTATGGAGAATTTCAAGTGTATGCAAAAATACACAGAATAGTTTTTTTTTTTTTTTCCTTTTTGTCTCTTTTTTTGTGACCGGCAACGGATCGCAACCCTCAGCGTCGTGCCCGTACCGGACTGGGACCGGCAACGGGATCGCAACCCTCGGTGTTGCTCCCACACCTCGCTCAGCCAGTGAGCGGGAACCGGTCTGTATGTGGGATCCGAACCCTCGGCGGGAGCGCCGCCGCACTTCCCAAGCGGCGCACTGTAGCAGTGCGCCACCGGGCCGGCCCCCAGAATAGTTTAATGACGCTGCATGTATCCATCGTGGGCTTCAACAATTTTCAGCTCTCCGCCAGTCTTGTTACAGCTGCACTGCCATCTACTTGTCTTCCTCTCACGTTGTTTTGTAGTAAATCTCAGGCATCGTATCATCTCACCTGTAAATATTTCGGCCTCTGCTTCTCAAATTTAAGAACTATTAAACACATACACACACACACACATACACATACATACATACGTATATATGCATACACACATACGTCTATCCTTAATATATCACATGCTCTAAAATTAACAGTAACTCCATAATATCATATTTAACTTTTTATTATGAACATTTTCAAACATATGCAAAAGTAGAGAAAATAACAAAATAATCAAACATATGCCTGTCACTAAGCTTCAAAAATTATCAACATTTTATCAATTTTGTTTTGTCTATCCCCCATGAATTCTTTTGAGGGCACTCTTGTTTTAGAGCAATTCCAGATATCATGTCATTTCACCAATTAATACTTAAGAATTCATCTCAAATGAATTTATATAAATTTGAAATACATCAGTCAGTTGAGTCTTTTGATGGTCAAATTGTTATCCTAGGTCTTTTTCAGTACCAGTCACCTTCACTTTGCCTGTATTTATTTAGTGCAAAGTTGGCTTCCTATATTTCCATGAGATGATACATAGAAATAATACATCATAGTACTTATTTCCATGCTATGGGTGAATTATCTAGTAATTTAGAAACTATTTAGATACTAATTCATAATAACTTAGGTACTGTTTTTCCCTCTCTTCATTCCTTAATACTTAAGAAGTGCCTAGTTCATGGGACTTTGATGGCTGTCCTTCTTTTTTCAGTACTTCAGTTTGTGCCTCCGAGTGTGGATACTGGCTTCTGCAACTTCACCCAGCAAATCGAAAAAGGTCTGATGACAGCCCTCTATGAAGTGAGAAAACACCACCTGGGGACGTATAACCTCACAGTGCAGGTGAGAATATCAGTGCATGCAGCGCAGAATGCTTTTCCCTTTAAAGGGGAAATTGCTTCACAGTGTTACATGTAAGATGCACTCAACACTTATTCGCTCCAGTGGAGGAAATCCGGTTCCTATGGGTCATGGCATGGAGTCTGCACAGCATGAATGGCTGAGCATCTTTGAGGATTGCAGAGTAGCATATAGCAAGGGAGCTCAGATATGGTGAGTGGAAGAGAGATGACCATATGCAGGAAATTCAAGAATGTTCTGAAAAGGAATGGTATCAACCTGCATATCCAATGGGGATGCCTAAATGCACTGGTGTTTTCATATTATGGATACCATGAGGTGCAGTGCTTCACTCTAAACACAAAGGATATAGTTACTAATCAAAGAACTGGCTCTGTATGTATTGTATGGAAACTACCACTGTCTTTATATTTCTTTGTTTTTTTGTTTTTCCTACGTATTCTTTGTTCTCTCTACGATTTTGGCACTCCTGGATGCACCTTCCATGCACCTTTCTTATTTTTTCCTCCTATTTTCCATCTCTCTTTTTTCTGTTCTTTATTTTACAGATTTTCTAAATTTTGTCCTCCAAGTCATTAATTTATTCTTCAGCTGTGTCCGTTATGTTATTGAATCTGTCTAGTGAGTGTTTTTTAGCCATCATTTTTTTCGTTGTTCTTTGCTGTGTTTTCCTTGCAGCCTTTCCTGCAGTGAGGTAGCATCATCTCAAATGGTGATGTGATGTCACCTTGAAGGTCTCTGAGGACCTAGCTCAGTTGGTTAGAGTGCAGTGTTACAACACCAGTGTCCATGGTTTGGATCCCCTTAGCAGCCAGCTGCCAAAAAAAAAGACTCCAAGGACATTAATTAGATTTTTCAAAAATTTGTCTTCCGTTTCCTGAATTAACTCTGTTTTCTCTGCAGCCATTGTTCTGTGTGTTGATCTTGGTCCTTTGCTTGCTAGATTTCCGTAAATGTCTGGAGACCATTGCTTGTTAGGAATAAGAACCAGGTTGTTCATTTCGGTAGCATGTCCAGCTTTCCCCTTCAGCTGTGGACTGGTTCTATGTCAGCCCAGTCTCCTGATGGGAGAACTCATCGGAGCACTGGGTGGAGTATACCGTACAGGCTTCTCTCTCACAGAGCAGGCTGTGGTCAGAGACTGGCAGACTTGGACCCCCACCACCCCTCAGTGTCCAGATAAGGAGGTTTTTCCTTTGGGGATGGAGCACCTTGGTGTGTTTTTCATGGCAGAGCTGCCCTTTCTCTCGTTTTCTTTCCCTCTTTGTCTCGTGTGCACTGGTGTGCACTGGAGTCATCTCAGGCTCTTACCACCTTCTTGCTTGGGGCCCAGACCCATAGAAGGTCTTTTTGTCCTCTTAGGCAGGGGTTCACTTTCCTCAGGGAGCAGTTCTTTGGGCTCTTCTGGGTGAAGATGCGGTAGCTGCTAGCGCCTCTGCACTGGCCTGGGTGTGGCTGTTAGAGAGGAAAGAGGAGGGAGGGCAGTTGACTCAGCTCTCTGGCACGTTCTTTTCATTAATTATTCTGGTCTCCATCCGTATCTTACCCTTGGTCTCCTTCCTGTGATCTCTGCCAGGGAGTCTCTCTGGCCGTCTTGGGGAGAATGGCTCTCAGCTCTGCTGTGGTCTGTGCCTGTGTACGTTTGGGTCTCACTTCCCCTAGTTCTGGTTTTTATCAACATGATCCTGTCCTTTCTCCATCTTCCAGAAATTTGACAGAATCTCTGGTTTTCTTCTATTCTCAGTGCTGCTGTGGATTTATTCCCCTTTGTTCAACTTATTGTTATTTCAGTGGGATTTGGGGTGGGAGGGAGAGAGAGAGAGAGAGGCTATAAATACATGTGTTCAGTTCATCACTTAATGTAAAAAATATTTTCAATGAACTGAGCATTTAAAGTCTTGCAAAAGGGAACCAAGTTAGAAAGCCATTTACTCTTCCTTTAAAAACTTTATACCTCCTTTTAAAAAAATCCATGGGGGAACTTGTAAGAGGGAAGTTATAGCCAGGCTTTCAGCTGAATGTTTTAATGTATTTTAGAAACTTATTCTAACTTCATTCTTTCAGATCTTGAATATCACCGTGGGATCCTCAAGGCTGGCTCCTCGGCGGGGCCCAGTGAATATTATCTTTGCTGTTAAAAGCACACAAGGATATTTGAACGGGTCAGAAGTGAGTGAGCTGCTCAGGAACTTGAGTGTGGTGGAGTTCAGTTTCTATCTGGGGTACCCGGTGTTGCAGATCGCGGAACGTAAGTACTGCATGCCTTTGAAGTGTTGGGGAAGTGGCTGAGGATGTTTTTGTTGGTGGAACTTCTAACATTTTCTAAAAATTGTAAAATCTTTTTTAAAGACTAATTTTTTAAGAGTGATTTTTGGGTTCACACACAAATTTGATCTGAAGGTACGGAGGTTTCCCATGGACCCCCTGCCCCCAATACATGCGTAACCTCCAGCATTATCAGCATACCCCACCAGAGTGGTGCATTTGTTACAGCTGGAGAGCCTGCATTAACATAACACATCATTATCATCCAGAGTCCATAGTGTATGTTAGGGTCCACACGTGGTGCTGTGCATTCTATGGGTTTGGACAAATGCGTGATGATATGTATCTACCACTGTAGTATCATACAGCATGTTTTCACTGGGACCTCTTTTTTCAAACTAAATACTTGACTGAACTCCAGAGTATAAATCAGATAAATTGGAACTTGTCAGATTCAAGCCAGGGTGGGCTTGCAGGTCCCTCCTCATGCATGTGTCTCGCTTTTATTCTCTTTTGAGAGTAAAGGGGCACTATTAAAAAGTACGCCAATTCTGGGCAAGGCAAAACTATAGAGGTGGAGAAGTGTTGTCAGAGGTTAAGGGTGGGAGGAAAGTTTGACTGCAGAGGGTAGCAGAGGACAGTTTCCAGGGGGCGAGGAAACTGTTCAGTATCTTCATTGTAGTAGTGATTATGCAACCAAATGCATTTATCAAAATCCATAAAACTGTATGCCAAAAAAAGTGAATTTTACTGTTTGTAAATTTAAAAGTAAAAAAGATAATAAATGAAAATAAGCAAAACCTTTCTCCCCAGCTGAAGCAATTAGATTCACAGTGCAAATGGAGGTGGTAGGGGCAGGTGTTGGGGAGAATGTTTATTTCAAAAAACAGTAGATTACAGAATTGAAGACAAGCGAAAAATAAATCGAATTGTTTTTCAAAATGGAGCAGCCACATGGCTTTATGGTACTGAATGTATTTTAGTGTACTGTTAATTAAAGAGAATAACTTGTAAAATGCAAAAGTAGACAGGGATAAAGTTGTTATTTACAAATAGCAACTTTTGGTTATGTGGGATGCATGTATGACTAACATAATAAGTATGCCAGGCAACAGGGGCACACTGGGACTGTCCGGAGCAAGCCGGGACATGCGGTCACTTCACCCTGAGTCATTGCTGGGAAAGCCGAGGGCTTTGAAGAGCACAGTGTGGAAATGCATTGCTCTAGAACAGTGACATTTCAAGGAGAACTTGTGGGTGATCTCTCTGTGAAGCAGTGTCCCATGACTTGGCCGGAGCAGCCCCTGTATTTCTTCCCATCCCTCTCTTTCGCCTTGAGACTAATGTGTTTAGAAGCTGCTGACTGTCTGTGTCTTCGTGCTAATCTGGCATTTTGTTCTTCCATAATCAGAGCTGAATGGTGGAGGAAAGACAGTGTGTTGTAATGTACCCACTACTCCCCAGAACCTTTCTGACTGTTGCAAACATGTTTTTTACAGAGTTTTCTCCTTCCCTCTTTCCTTTTTTGTAGCCTTCCAGTACCCACAGCTCAACTTATCTCAGTTGTTGAAGTCCTCTTGGGTCAGAACAGGTACGTTTGACTTACGTAATGTTTTGAGAATCGTTAAGAAGAAGTCTATGCGGCGTATTGGGAATGATAACGCCTTTTCTGTTTCCTAAATTTAGGGCAAAAGGTACCTTGAACTCTTGGCAAAGAATGAATGAGAAAGGGATTCCAATTTGGCTGTGGGAATGCATCCCACTGAGTTATGGCACAAAAAGGACAGACTTTCTTTAAAATTCATACGTCAAGTCCAGGGCAGAGTCTAACAGGAACTGACAATCTTCCAACCCAGAACAGGATGAGGTTCAGAAGCAAAGATTGCTTTTATTTTCTAAATATATTATTTGTTTGGTTTTATAAGGACAAGTAAGGTAGCTCAGTGAGCAAATAGGAAGGTTTTTTTTGTTTTTGTCTTGAGGGCCTGGGTCAGATATTTAGAGCTATGGTTTCAGAAAAAGGCTTTCTGACCTGTTACACAAAAGTCTTACAGACTCACTGGGTGCCCAGCGTGTAAGCAGCATAGAAACTGGTTTTTGGGGAGAGCGCATGTAGAGTAGCAGAAGTCACCATTTACGGGGTTCCCGTACCCGGTGAGTTCTCCTTGCTCAACATACAGTCTCCTTTGTAAAGGCCCCACCTCTTTGCATGGTGCTCTGGCCCCATTTTCCAGGTAATTTTCATAGCGATTAGGTGACTTGCCCGTGCTTGTGTCTTGAAGTGGATTGGAACCAGTTCTGACCAAAAAGCACTTGCTGTTTCCCCCTCGACTGTGCTGATAAGCCAATTATCTGCTTAGATGATCTTGATCTTATGGCAGGTAACTGAAGACAGGCGGGCACCCTTTCCTCAAGTTAGTTTGTGAGTCTGTCTTAAGATGAGATATGAACTCACACTCTTTCAAGAAGTTTGGAGATGAGTACAGACAAAATGCTTGATCTTCTGTAGGGGCTCTTTGCTCCCAAGCTCCTGCAGTGCTGAGTTCAGGGGACTTCAGGCCACCAGTCTGCTTGGAGCTGTAGATAAGACTTATGAGCTCCACTTCTTGGGCTCTCACTGTCACCTTTTCTACCTTTAATGTCCCCTCTCTAGAAATTGTTATTTTATAGTAATCCTGTATTATTTTCTCATGCACATGTACACACACACACACACACACACACTTTTCCTCTCCACCACTGACTTGTGTTGGGTGCTGCATGTGTTTCCTTTCAACACGCAGTCCTCCTGGGCGTGGTGGAGAAGCAGCTCCAGAATGAGGTGTTCCAGGCTGAGATGGAGCGCAAACTGGCCCAGCTGCTGAGTGAGGTTTCCTCCAGAAGGCGCATGTGGAGAAGGGCCACTGTCACTGCCGGGAACAGCGTGGTGCAGGTACTCCAGGAGGTCAAAGGAGGAGGGGAGAAGGGAGAGAGAGACATGTAAAAACCTGCTGTGTTTCCATGCAAATGGAAAGCGCCACGAGAAAATTCTGATTTCTACTGATTACGGTGTTAGGTAGCTGCGGGATGTGGCTGCATTTCAGTTCAGCTAGAGTCTGGACACATGTACTGAGTCCTTAGTAAGTGGTTGGGTATTACAGTAGACCTTGGGGAGCATGGCAGAAGAATTGTGTTACTGGGTTGCCATACTCTTACACGATCTTATTTTTCATAAGGTAGCTTTGTAATTACCAAAAATGTAGCCTATTTTAAGAAATGGGAAGTATTATTGATAGCATCATAGAGATAAATCCTTCTGGAAGAGGCCTTCAAAAAGAGGAAAGTTGTCTGTCCTGTATTCTGGCATTTCATCTGCCTCCAACCAGCCCAGTTGTCTCATATTACTCAAAATCTCTACTTCGGTAAACTGGCAGACAGGTTACACTGAACAGATATGTTTGAATTGAAAAGGGACCCATTTTAAAATGCACATACAGTTGTCCCTCTGTATCTATTGGGCATTGGTTCTAGGATCCCCACAGATTCCAAGATCTGCAGATGCTCAAGTCTGTGATATAAAATGGTGTGGCATTTGCATATGACCTACGCACATCCTCCCGTATACTTTACTTCATCTCCAGGTTACTTATAATACTGAATACAGTGTAAGTGCTATGTAAATGGTTGTGATACTGTATTGTTTAGAGAATAATGACAAGAGGGAAAAAAGTCTGCACATGTTCAGAACAGGTGCAATTTTTTTTCAAATATTTTCGATCCATGATTGGTTGAATCCACAGATGTGGAACCCGTGGATGTGGAGAACCGACTGCACTCACAGAAAATTGATGGTTGGGGTGTCATTTATTTCATTCTCCATATGAATTATGTGGAGTTTTTTTCTTTACTAACCGCTGACTTGTAGATCTAGGAAAATGGGATATTTCAAGCTATGGCATTTCAGAAACAGGAAACCAGGGTGAAACTCTGAGGTTCAGGGTGTGGGGTTTATGGGCAGGGGTGGGAATGTGGGTGGTTTAGAGGCATTAGAGAAAAAGATGTGACAATGACATTGGGTAAGGGGAGGGTGGCAGTTTTGCCTAGAATTGGCATCATCATCCTCCAATCCTTTTACCAAGTTTTTCCCTCTCAACTTTGCTCTTTGTTTCCCCCTCCTAGAAATGTGGTTCTTAGGTTTCTAAAATAGTTCCTTTGCCAGATGCAGTAAATATAGAGAAAATTTAAAACTAATTAAAATTGAGAATAACCATTAAATAGGTATAAAACAAAGAATAAAAATGAAAATGAATTATAAAAGGTTTGCCTTATTCAACAGCCTGTGGCTTCATAGAGTTCAAGATCTGGGTGTGGGTTAATTTATGCACATAAAACAGTTACAGAGCACCATAAAACTGTGTAATAAGGTGCTAAATTAGATATGCAAGCTCCCTAAGGTAGGAATATCGTGTTTGTGAAAGTTAACCAAGCTACCTGGACTAGATTGCTTACAAACTCTGTTCTTCTCTTTCCTCTTTGAGTAACCCAACATGAAGATGTAGACAAGGATTTGTGTACAGGTGTACAGGGCTCTTCATCAAAACCTAGTTTGTAGAGTGCAAATGTTGAAACAGCCTAAATGTGCAGCAATTGGAGAATGGTTGAGTAGTAAATCTTTATATGTTGGAATATTAATGTACCCTTTTTTTTTTTGAATTAATGAGTGATATAGAAAGATGCTTAAGGGAAGGGAGGATACAAAAGGATGTATGCAGTATAGTCCAAATATTATTATAAAATTCATAGGGGAAAAAAAGAGTGGAAGGAAATATGCCAAGATGTTTACAGTGATTTTCTTTGGTTGAATTTCAGGTGATTTTCCTTTTATTCTATATACTTTTTTACATGTGTTTTTCAAAATTTCTACGAGTTCTATAATTTCTGTAATGAAAAATGTTTAAACAAAATTGGGAATGTTACCCAAAGCGATGACTCCGTGATACCATGTTTATATGGGTTCCAGATATGAATCTGAGCAGGCACATAGAAAGGATGCTGGCATTAGATGTACTGACTAGTACTTTCAGGCTGGACAAGCTTGTAGAATCTTGTAATCGAGGGTGGGTATCACTGGATATGTGGGATTGTGATTTCTACACGAAGAAAACATTTTAAAATTTATTAGAACTTTTGAATGGGATAAATAGGCATATAGGTTAGAGAGACAGGTGGATATAATTTACTTTTCAGTAGCCCTTTGATAGTATTCTGTTCTAATGGCTAAGAAAAAATTCATCAGTGCAGCACAGTTGTTGGGGAGGGAGTAGGTGGTTGGCGAGCAGAAGCGCTCAGGAAACTGCCCTCAAAACAGCAAGCAAAAAAAGAGAACAGATTCTCAAGGGGCGAGAGTTTGGACCTGTGTTCTTAAGGATCTTTAGACGTGATCTGGAAGAAGGAGTTCACAGTGAAATCATGAAATTGTCGATTAGCCAGAGGTTTCCTATGGTGAAGGAGGAGTCTAGCAGCCAAGTCCAGAGCATGGGGGGTGTTACAAATCCACACATGTGGATGCAGAAGTAGCAGCTGCATTTTGCGAACTGCAAATGTAGAGACCAAAAATTCAAATTGCATGCGTAAAATAAAAGCTTCAGAGTCATTGTTGATTCTTTTCTCAGCACATTAGTCCAGTGTTTTGCTGGAGTCTAAAGCAATAATAAAATGGTTGCATATTAAGAGAAATAGCAACAAAATAAAAAGCTGTATTTATGCAGCACATTATGCAGCAGTACATATGTCAGATGTACTGGATTCTGAACTACTAACAGTATGAGACTGCCCTTTAACACCAGAGAGAGAGAAGTTTTGGGATAAATCAAAGTAATATTTGACCCACAAGATTATGAATTTATGAGGTTTTTATCCCTAGACCGGTGGTTCTTAATGGTGGTGGGGTCGGGGTGATTTTGCCTCCACGTCTCCACAATGGGATGTCTGGAGACATTTTTGGTTGTCATATTGGGCACTGGGAGGGTGGAGGACAGGGATGCTACTAACCATCCTGTAATGCTCCCCAGGTCAAAGAACTTTCTGGCCCAAACTGTCCATAGAACCAAGGTTGAGAAACCCTGCCCCAGCAAACAGGGAGGAAATGGTAATAGACTCAGGAAGGGATTGGGTAGAACCGTGAGTCCTGTCGGAGAACCAGGGATGTACCTCACCCTGCTAGTTGACGTTGGGAGTTCAGCAGTGCCCTCCCATGACACGGGGGCCACACTGCAGCTGGTTGGCAGCAATTTGAGACTGCTGGGCTTGCCCACCCTGTGTTCTGTGTATCTCACCTGCCCCTTGTCTCAGCGAAGATGTTGAGCAAGAAGAAGCACATTTGTTATTCTGCCCAGAGGTACCTTCATTTTTACGGTCCCTCTTCTCATCAAGAGAAAGAACCATGGTGATTCTGGGACCCTGAATGGTAGAAGGAGCTTATTATGAAGATTGGAATAAATCCTGAGTGATGCAGTCAGGACTAAGTGACCTGAGAAAGGGCATCTGGAAATACGAGCTTCTAAAATGCTCAGTTTCTGTTACCTTTCAGGTGGTAAATGTGTCGAGGCTGGAGGGAGATGACAATCCTGTGCAGCTCATCTACTTTGTGGAGGATCAAGATGGAGAAAGACTCAGCGCGGTCAGGTCTTCAGACCTGATTAACAAGATAGATCTCCAGAGAGCAGCCATTATCCTGGGTTACCGAATTCAAGGCGCCATTGCCCAGCGTAAGTCCGTGAGGGTGGTCACCTGTGCTGTGCTGGGGTCCAAAGCCAGTCTCGTTCTGACAGGGAGCTCTGAGTTGAAAGCATCCTGATGTGTGCGTAGATTTATTTCTGAAACCCTTATTATGAAGTGGCACTTATATTGTGACTTTTTTTGATTACGGATTTCAATTGCCTGTCACTATAGCCTTCACTGCTGCTTTTTCCTGCCTAGCATTTTGTATTCGTGGTGTTATCGTGAATTATGGCAACTTGCATCAACTTTAATATTTTTCCTCTACTCCTGTACTCTTTCTCTTTTTAGAAATTTTGTTTTAGGTAAAATAATGTGTTTGCTCTGTATTTATTCCAAAATCTCCTGTGTCGTATTTTGAGTGTTGGTGGGGACAGTGAGTCACACAGGAAGCTTGGAGGTGCACTCTGGATTTATTGGCTTCCTTCTGGGCCTCAACACAAAGAAGTCCTTGATCCTGACTCTTTTCAGTCCTGTTTCTGTCCCACCCTATCCTCACCCACTGCACAGTTTAGAAGGTGTTTTGCTATTTCTTTGTTATTGTTGGAAGGTACTTGGCTCCTGCCCCCTGGCAGTGGCTGCTGTCTGTGCCCTCTTTTCCAACTCACAGATTCTGAGTGTTTAAAGTCAAGGAAAAGGTGAGGCATGGAAGAGTGTATTTCTTTAAATAAACCTTTACACATCAGACTGCTGTTTTAATATGGATGTTTTTCCCTTTATGATCCAGAGAGCAGTAAGAATGAGGGGAAACTTGCTCCCAACAATAAAGGGATAAATAAATGGTGAGAAGGAATTCAGCATCTGAGAATATTGAAAAATCCCTTAGAGAGAACATGTAGGAGACAAAGGCAGTTTTTAAAAACCACAGCTTTGCAATTATTGTCAGTAGCAGAAGGTTCTTTGTGAAATCTATACTTGTCCCTGGAGACGAACCAGGACAGGGCTGATGGGCACACGTTCTCCCTTTTACGGAAAAGGACGGGAGTTTAAGCAAATAACCGTTGGCAGTTTGTGTCTGTGTGTTTGAGATATGATTGCACATTAGTGTGTTCTGTTTCAAAGCAGTGAGAAAAACATAACAGGAACACTTCCTTACATTTCATCATGTATGACATTTCTGACAGTGGGAGAGAGGTGCCCCACTCCAGCTATGCACTTGACGTTTTAAAAAAGGTAATTTGCCATAGGATATGGGCACCGTTCAAAGCTACTTTCATCTGGTTTTGCACCGCTCTTTCCTCAGTTTTGGACTGAAACCATATGGGTGACAATCCTGGAGTTTCAGGGTTGGTGGCAGAAGGAAGCCTCAGCCAACAGCAGGGCCCAGGTTTGATCAGTGTCTGCCTAACCTGTTTTACCAGGTTAGAACTAAGGAGTCTGCTCTCATGTGTGCTCTCTTTATAGAGCATTTGATTTCGAATGCTTCCTCCCTCCCTCGACAATTTCTCAGGGGTTTCAAACCACACTTAAACCAACCCTGAGAATCATTTGTGTTATGACGTCTTGAGCAGGTACAGCCTGATTCCACAGGAGGTATTAACCATTACAGGATATGAAGAGAGCCTAAGCCTTAGCCCCCACCCGTGATGAAGAAGATGTATTTGCAAAGACGAGACTTGGTGTCATGACCAGACTAATGAGCAAAGTAGGGCAGTATATCAAGATGATACATTTATGTAATAAAAGGCATTTAAAAAGAATAGTAAGGCACCATTTGCAAAACAAAACAAGAACAAAAGAACTTAGACGAGGAGAAATTAATGTTGTCTTGGGGGAGGTTTGTATGAAATGGCCTAAGGGATGAGAAGGTTGGGCAGAGAGGAGAGAGGGGCATTTGGGGTTAGGGAGCTTCGTGGCTGGAACCTTTGTGGGAGAAGCAATTGAATGTTGAGAGGAGCTGAGTCCTGTAGAGGATGAGCACAGAGTGAAGGGGTGAGGCCCAGCACGGGGAGCACGGGAGGGCAAGGAGCTTATGAAGGATGGGCGTTTATTGCATTTATTAAAAATATAATAAAAATTAATGTAGTTGCAATTTAAAAATGTAATTTAATAATTGCTTTGTTTAAATTGCTTTAGATAAAGGAGTTTTGATTCAAAGCCGTCTTTCCAGGGCTTAGGGAGGGACACAGGTGGGGAAATGGAGGCGATGCCCGTAGACCACTTCTTAGGACTTCACATGTCAAGTTAGCACAGTGGAGCTTCATTTAGAAAAACTTAAGAATCATTTTTATAATTTTTTTAAATTGTGAAATATACATACCATAAAATTTACCATTTTAACTATTTTTAAGTGTATAATTCAGTGGCATTAAAGATATTCACAGTGTTGTGCAACCATGACCACTTTCCATTTTCAGAACTTTTTCATCATCCCAAACAGAAACTTTGTACCCACCGAATGATAAGTCCACATTCCTCCTCCCCCCAGCCCATGGTAACCACCGTTCTTTCTGTTGCTATGAATTTGCTTGTTCTAGGTACCTCATGTAAGTGGAATCATACAATATTTGTCCTTTTGTGACTGGCTTCTTTCACTTAGCATAATGTCTTCACAGTTCATCCGTGATGCTGCGTGCGTCCGGATTTCCTTCCTTTTTGAAAGCTGAGTCATATTCAGTTGTACGTACATACCACCTTTTGTTTATCTGTTCTTCTATTGATGGACATGGAGGTGATTCCATCGTTTGCCCTTTGTGAATAATGCTGCTGTGGACATTGCCATCTTCATCATCTCGAAATCGCTGATGTGGAAATAACCGATTGCATGTGTGCACATGCTCTGTCTCGTGGCTCTTTGCTTCTATATAGCACGAGTACTATATAAAACTATTTAGTGATTCATGCACTTGATAGTTTTCCCTCTCCTTCCCAGAGGGACTTTGTCTGCTTGTTCACTGTTGTGTCCCGACTTGAGAACTGTGTCCGGCACACTTCACCATTTGTGAAGAAGGAGACTTGAGTAGTGAGGGAAGGAGGAAGGGGGAAGGGCTCCCTTCTGCAGGTCTCCTAGCTCAGACTTGTGCTTTCATGACGTCTGGGAGGGCGAGTCCTGTACTCACTGCTGTACTTAACACGTGGTCATGACTGAGTTCTGGAGATGTAGCTGCTTTTCTCTTCACTTTTGAAGAGAACCACTTTTGAAAAAAGTTGTACAGAACCATTTTTGATATGGAAACATTGTTCAGTGAGAATTTAGGGGTGAGCTAGTAGAATAAACTGGAAGTCAGAAGACTTGAAATTAACCAAGCTTTGCCGTTAAATTAGCCGTGTGCCTGCAGACACATTGTGCCTGTCATTATGATCCCTAATGTATTCCACATGTGATATTCTGTGTTTTGTTTGTTTGCTCGGTCACGTTTCCTGTCATCAGGAGATTATAATCTATAACCAGTTGTCTTGAGCTGAAATGTCAAGGACTTTATGAGTTTCTCATAGAAGAAGACATATTTAGTCTAGTAAATGAAATACAAAGGAACTATTTAAAGAGCTTTCTTCCTCATTTGCAGCTGTGGACAGGGTGAAGAGGCCGTCCCCGGAGTCCCAGAGCAACAACCTGTGGGTCATTGTTGGCGTGGTCATCCCGGTGCTGGTGGTGATGGTGATTGTTGTCATCCTCTACTGGAAACTCTGCCGCACCGACAAGCTGGACTTCCAGCCTGACACTGTAGCCAACATTCAGCAGCGTCAGAAGGTAAGACTCTTCTCCCATGCTCACAGGAGCAATTTTCTGGGGCAGGGATAGGATGAGTTTAGGCTCTTGATACTGCAAGACGGGGGAGAGGGCTGTTAAGGGAATCTTCTGGCTGTCCTGTGGTCTCCGTTTGCCTTCATGTCTATTACTGGAACCCCGTTTCTTCTGTAGCAGTAAATATAGTCCAAGAACATGAAGTTGTATAAAGGCTCAGATATGATATGAACTCTGGGATCCATTGTGACTTTACTTCTGAGAGGGTCAGTTGGAAGATCACATTCATTCTGAGTATGAATTCTGATCTGTTTTACCCCTGGATATTTTCAGAGAACAGAAGCCATGGGAGGTTTTATCAGACCTCTGTATCTATCTCTTTTATACACAGCTCCATTGGATAGCTTTTTTGTTTTCTGTGCACCATATTGGAAACCCACTTATCCACCTTGATCAAAACCACTTAATCATTAAAAACTGGTATTATATGCCTTAAACATTTTAACTTAAAATATATAAATGGACATTTACTTGCCAGTCTTTTGATGTATCCCAAGTCTCCTGTTTTATTTTGAGTGTTGGTCTGTTGAGAGGAATTCTATATGGTCTTTCTTGTGATAAACAGCACCCATAATGTATCAGCTACAATTTCTAGTATGGGTTTTTTTAGAAAAGAACAAAGCAACCTGAGTGCACAATTCTCTAGATTTTTTTTTTTAGTACTTCTCCCTACCCCCCCCACCCAACTCTGCAGTGTTTTAGAATTAATTCACCTATACTGACAGTAAATTTTTTTAGCAGCCATCTTTCATGTGTCTTTCCAAAGCATTCAACTTAGTTTTTATAGAAACAGCAATTCTCTTTTCACACGTGTGTTTCAGTGGTTTCTATAATATTTGACTGTCACATTGGGTTTTAGAGCAAAGAAATTGAGTTTTGCTCAGCATCTAGCACACCTGGTGTGAGCAAAACCATGCCAGAGTACTAGAGAACTCCCTAGCTGCTGACCTGTAGCACAGTGTGACTGTCAGTCAGCGTGTTTGCCAAAGGAATGGAAAGTGGCAGTCGGCTACTGTGGTGTTTATTAACATGTAACCTCTACGGGTCTTACAAATTTAGAGGACTCACTCTACTAGAAAAGTTTGAGAACAAGCAAGCAAAAGGCAAAATAACAAGGAATGAAGGATTGCCCTGTTGATCTTTTAATTTTGTGGTGATTATCTTGGTATAGAAAATTATGCAGATTATAAACCTAGACCTGTGAAATGAAAAAATAAATACTGTACTATTTCTAAAATGTTTTACTTTTGTAAGTGAAGAGTATTCTTTTTTTCTATGAATTAACCAAAAAAATGCAAAAATCTTCATTAAACTGTAAGCTCATGGTTATCATGTATATTAGGAGTATTTTATACATTAATATTGTATTACCTATTTATTATTTATATAAATCTGCTAAAGGCTATTTTGTTGTTAGTGAATGGCATGGAAAAAACCTGGGAAAAAGTACTTAATGTACTAAATGATTCGTAGTGTGACTTTCATTATAATAAGATCAACAATAGGTTTGGAAATGTTTTTGTTCTGGTGAAAGAGTATTGTTACAGAGAGACTTAACCAGTATAGATGGTTATGGATTTAGCTCTCTTGTGGTCCATATGTCCTAACATAAACACTCCTTGCAGAAGCCCATCTATTAATCTGTGACTTTAATAAACTGTCTGAGGACAGTATCTCTTGGGTTCAAAACAGGATATTCCGCAAACTCTCTCCTTCTCTCACTTTTACTTCCGAAATATTTTCACATCCCAGATGTTGCTATAAATCAAATGGACAGAGTTTCAAATAGAACTTCCAGCCCTTGGAGTTACTCTTTTCCTTCAAGTGCTACAAGGATCTGTGCATACAATTCTACAACATATTTATAGGAAAGGTCTTCCACATGGAGGATTCCCCGAAGGAATGACTATCTTTTGACTCTGTTAGGAGGGCAGAACCTCGCCAGCATTTCAGAAGCTTGGTCTCCTTTTGATAGTGCAGTAGTAACCCACTGTACAGATCTTGTCATGTTTATGATAAAAAAAAAAAAGATGACCTTCATTTAGTTTAAAAACAAGAGTCTCTACTCCACGAGCAAAATTTCTTCTAAGGTTATGTGGCAATAGTGAAAGGCCTTTAGCCTATTGCGCAGGGTAATTTACAAAGATGCTGTCCTCCCCTGTGACTGTAAGTTCTTTTTCCTGCTTATGTGGCTTTCTGATCCTCTCTCCCTCCTGCTCACCCCTCCCCCGACACTGCCTCGTCACTACTCTATGAAATCCTTTAGCAAATCCCAGAGCTGCAAACATCTGGAAACAATAAATCTGCTGACCTAAAATCCACACCCCCTTCCCCTTGTAACGAGAAAGAAACCTCTTCATATTGTCTGGGAGTAGATTAGTTTTGAAATATGATAAGAGGGAGAGACCATTCTGTCATGTTTTGAGTCATGGCCCTTTCTTATTTCCAATAATAAATTTTTAAAAATCCTCTGTGTCTTTCTTTTATCTGTATTCTCTTTAATCTGTAGTCCAAAGTCATTATTTGTTATTATGACCTAAAAAGCTCCAGCTTGGACCCTTCTCACCCTGTTGAAGTTCTCTTTATAGATATGAATGGCTCTGGCTGGATGCTCCTGGCCCCATGGAAACTTGCTCCTTCTGATGGGGACAGGCCACACCTCATTGTTGGTGTGGGACCATAGCTGCTGAACAGCTGGCACCCTTGGGTGCTCCCTGTCGGCACTGCAGGCAGCCAGGTGTAGCTGCCTTAGTCACTGGATGTTCACTCACCACATAGTGAGCCAGGCAGGACCGGGCTAAGTTACAAACACAATAACACGTGACCTCCACCTTCCAGGGCTTT
>NW_007729972.1:179021-213717 GCF_000696425.1 Galeopterus variegatus | reverse complement strand
AAAAAAAAAAAAAAAAAAAAAAAAAAAAAAAAAAATCAGACAAAGAAACAAGGAGGTGTATGGAACTGTGGTGCTCACACAAAGGACAGTAAGCACCAGGGGAGGGGGTGGGGAGGGGGTTCTCTTCAAGTTCAAGTGAGTCAGATGAATGTTTGACCTAGTGCCTATGAAACCTCATGATCAGAAAGTATGTGCTTCTCAGTCAGATTTGGCCCAGAGGCAATTCTCAGTTTTTGCATATATTAAGGCTGCTTTTAAATAGAAGTCCATTAAGTCCTTGTTCCTGTCCATTCATAGCTGCCTCCCAGTTTCAGGCAGCAGAGTGGCCTGTGCAGGGCACCAGCAGCCACACCCTCTCTGTGGCAGGTCTTTAAAAGCAGCATCCTTTGCCAGATGTCTATGAATTTTAAAAGCAAGGATTCATCAGTAGCATCGTTTTTCTGAAGCTAATGATGTATAATTGCTTAGTTGTTGAACTGTGGTTGGTCTATTTCTAGCAGATTAGCTACCTGAGAGGAAATGAGAATTTAAATTGTCTGCTGGACTTTTAAAAATCTATGTATGAGAGAGACATCTCATCCGTAGATGCATGGGACACAGGGAAGCCTTTTTTTTTTCAGGTAGCAGCCACTATTTATTAACATTTTATATTTTTCCTGCTTATGTACTTTTCACACATTCTTAGTCGTCCTCACATTTTTTTACTTGTGTTGTTTTGCCCCCATTTTAGAGACGAGGAGCCCAGGTTCAGAAGGTTGAGTAGCTTGTCAAGATCCCCCAGCCGTTATGTGCCAGAGCTGGACTGGAACGCAGCTCTCTCTAACTCCATCAGGGCTTTCTGCTCCATCATGAGGAGTAGCCCGACAGTTAGCAATAACAATTGATGAATGAATGAATTCTCCAAAAGAATAGTTCGTGTATTCCCTTGTGCGAGAGAATATTTGAGATGATGGTTTGAAGAAGGGGGCCACAGACCAGGAGGTACCAATAAAATTTTCTCGTTTCTGGTAATTTTATTATGACTATTATTGCAAAGGAAAAAAATATGTAATTATTCAGTAAACAGGAATTGTGTAAAATTGCACTTTTCAGCTCTGGATTTTGGAGAAGGGAGTAGTGGTTGGAGATCCAGGCCGAGAGGGGCAGGTGGGAGAGAGGTGCCACATTTCTGACACTGAGTTTTCCCCAATAGTAGTACATCTATGTACAGTGTCTAAAGGTGGCTAAATACTACACTCAGGATTATTTTGAATAATATGCTGCCTTGTTTTTAATCTCTGTAGCAATAATTTTCTATAAGAAGAATAGCTAGTTCCATGATGGAGAGAGATCTGTTTTAAATTCCTAATGGGCTCCTTGAAGTTCCTTTTTTTCCTGTTATTAAGTGCTAGGTAGATTCTCATTCATGGAGGTCTGATGGACCATGGGTCCCCTCTCCTCATTTTGTGCTGCCCTCTGCTTCCATCCCTCATCCTTTCCACTCAACTCCCAATAATCCACTACCACAGCAAGGGCTGGGAGGAGGGATAGGACTGAGTGTCCCTGGCACGTTCTGATTAATCCTATTCATTGTCAAGAACAGCTTTTTAATGAGCTGATTCATTACTGAGAGTAGGTCTCATGCAAATCCCCAGTTTGTATCCTGCAGGTTTAATTTCTAATAATTTCCTCATTTCAACACAACTCCATTTATCATGGGTTTTATGAGTTCCTTTTAACGTGGAAACTCACCTCCCATTTAATTTCAAAACTATGAGGTAAACATTTAAAAAATGAAAACCATAAAAAAGAAACTAGAAGAACACATAGATGGATATTTAACTCATCTCTAATGGAAAAAGGATTGTCCACACATAACAGTATTGGAAGAAATCACAGAAGAAATCACTAATTAGTTTGCAAACTTAAATTTGTGCAATATCATAGACAAATTTAACAAATACACAAAAAAGTGTGGCTCAATCATGATATATAAAGAGTTAATCTAAAACTATGAAGAGTCCAAGAAATTACAAAAAGAGACACTAAGACAACCAGCAGAAAAACAGAGAATACTTTAAAAATTGCCAAGCTAACTAGTCAAAAGAGAAAAATATAACGGGCAAATATAATGGAACAAAATATTTAACCCCACACCCTATTAAAGTAATTCAATGAAAATGTAATAGCAATTTCTCAGGTGTTATTATTGTTCAGTGGGAAAAAAATTTTTTTTTAAATTTATTTATTTATTTTCCTTTTTGTCTTTTTTTCGTGTCCGGCAACGGATCGCAACCCTCAGTGTCGCGCCTGTACCGGACCGGGACCGGCAATGGGATCACAACCCTCGGTGCTGCGCCCGCACCTCGCTCAGCCAGTGAGCAGCCGGTCTGTATGTGGGATCCGAACCCTCGGCGGGAGCGCCACCGCGCTCCCAAGCGGCGCACTGTAGCAGTGCGCCACCGGGCCGGACTGGAAAAATATTTTTAAATACTGGTATGGTTTTGGTGAGAGAGCATTTTTCATACACTGTTATTGGGAGTAGAATTTAGTGCACCCTTTTTGGAAAGCAATTTGGTAATTTGTATTACTTTTTTTTTTTTTTAAAGTTCATCCTCTTTATCCAAAAATTTCTCCTCTAGAAATTCAAAGATAATAATCCGATGAAAGTACCATTACAGGCAGTGATGTTTAAAGTTTTGTGGGTGAAAATGTGAAGAGCCTAGTAGAAATGGTGAAGCCACATGGAGCAACCATACATTACACAGCCTTGGAAAACAGTGCCTTCAAGGAATTGTTGATAATATGGAGAATACAAAAGTTGATGAAAACAGGATACCTACATATCTATACATACATAACATCCAAATTTTGCCTAAAACATGCATAGCAAAAAGGACAGCAGGAAATACAGCAGAATGTTAGCACTGGTGATGGTCATTTCTGAGCTATGGTTACAGACATGACTATTGTTTTTCTTTTTTATTCTTCTGTGTATATATTAAGGTGACCAACTGTTCCCTTTTGCCTGGTACTGACCTGCTTTTAGCACTGAAAGTCCTACTCTAGACAGTTGGTTGCGTGTGTGTGTGTGTGTGTGTGTGTGTGTGTGTGTGTGTGTGTGTGTGTGTGTGTGTGTATTGAGATGAGATAGTGCCATTTGGCAGGAAGGGCCAAAGATAAAGCGATAAGCTGGTAGGGCCTGTGTGGTAGTCAAGCCATAGCTTTTCTTTTCTCTTTTTGTTTTTGATGGCTGACCAGTATGAGGAGGCAATAGGTTTTCTTATGATAAAATTAATATGACTTATTTTAGAAAGTATAGGAAAAGAGTAAATGTGTGAAAACTTAAATGGTACTTACATGTGGCACGTGTTCTAAGTGCCTCTAGTGGTTAATCTCTAATCATCATAGCCTTATGAAGAAGGTACTATTATTACATCCACATTTATAGAGGCCTAGAGAGATTGAGTAAGTCACCGGGGTCACACAGCTTGTGACAGAGTGGATTTGGCCACAGGCAGTCTGGATCCAGAGCCTAGGCTGTTGACCATAGCTCCCCCACGCCAGCCACCCCTCTTGTGGCCCCTCTTGACAATTGTTGTGTTGTTACTGCCCACACCAGGTCGCTGAGCTGGCCAGGCTCAACTTACTGCTGCTTCACCCCAGCCCCAGTGTCATGGCCAGGACTGCCTTTGACCTTGCCCAGAGGAAACATCTTTACCCCATCGGGAGGGAACCTGGGGTGGGGATTTCCATAGCAGAGTTCCTGGCCTCTGGTGATAGTTCTTTCAGTTTTGCCACGTGGTCTTGTGGCAAAGGGCTGGGTCCAGGTGCAGCTTTGGTTATTTCGGGAAACACTTCTCCTTTTCCTTTATTTTGCGGAGTCTGGCTCGTGGGCCATCTTCCTCTCTGAACGTGATTTTGGCTTCTCTGCCCAGGCCAGACATTTCTGTAGGTGTTGTAATCTTCCATGAGGGTTCTGGACTCTGTGAATTTCAGAAGAATCCAAACATAGGGGGTGATATATATCAGGATACCATCCTCAGCTTTGCCCAACAAAGACCCCTGTGACTGTACATTGTTTTGTTAACAATGGTTATCCCTGGGTGGTATATCACAGGTGGTATTTATTCTTTTTGCTAATCTGTTTTAAACATTTCTTCAACAAATTTGCCTCACTTTCCAGGTTTAAAAAATGTATTTTAATTTTGTTTTCTTATAATGGAGTTTTACTCCTACTGCAGAATTTCTAGCTCCTTCAAAATCTGCGTATGGCAAAGATCTTCCTAACCGTCATTCAAGTTAGAGCAACTCCATTTCTATATCAAAAAGAAATACCTTCAGCTATTGTCTGAACTTGTCAGAATTGCTGAGAGCTATGCCAGAATTTCTGGTTAATTGTTTGCTTTGTCACATTAATTGAACAATGAGAGGGCACTGACATTCCTCACCCATGAGGTGGAGGCACAAAATCTACATTTCTTTTTAGATGTGGGAAATGTTTTTGCTTTAAATCTTAGGAATCTGTTACTTGACAAATAACAAAATAGAATTTTAGGTGTTTAACTTCTTTGTTGGGACTGTGATATTTAAGGTAAAACAAAGTTTAAATTTGGACCTTCTGTGTTATGTTTCAGGGAGTCTGTATGTTTCTCTCATAAGTAGGTGTTATCCTTTCTCCCAGCCAGCACACTCTTCTGGGGGTTAAGAGGAGAGGTAATGTACAAAAATTCGATTCTTTCTCAATTGTAGAAGGAGGTATGTTTAGCATTTTCAGTATTCAAAGGAAAGATGTGCTTCCCAAGGCAAGGTATTCCCTTAAAAAAAAAAGGATTAACATATTTTGTATTGCTGCCTCTCTGGAAGGGGGGATGAGGCATCTATTGGGGTGAGAACAGGGGAGAATTGAATCCATCTAGCCTGGCCTGATGGATTCCTGATGCTGGGGCAGGGCTGTGAGGTGAAGGGCCTTTCATCCTTCGGAGGAAAGAGGACAGAGGCCTGAGAAGCCAGAGCGTGGGGACAGGCCTGGCTGTCAGGATCCCTAAAGCCCTGAGGCCCTGTGCTCCCTCTACAGGGCCAGCATCTCTGGGGAGTTGTTAGAAATGCACACTCTGCCCCCTTACCCCCACCTGTCAACTTACTGTATCCTGGTGACTCGCATTCTTTGCCTGTGGATATTGGCTGAATTGGTGGCTTGTGTGGCTGCTCAGGAGAGCAGTTTACCCTGAAGCCAAGGATAATGGTGGAGGAAGGAAAGGGGAGGAGAAGGCCTAGGAGCTAGACTGAGAAAGAACATTTAATTAAAGAACAGGACCTTTATAATATCGGCCCACATGCTCAGGGTTTGGGTTTTACCTTGGGTACTTGAGAAATGTCCATGAACACAACTGGAGTGTGTTTGGTTGGTCTGTTTGTGTATGTGTTTTGGGGAAAATTGCTTTTCACCACCTCCTCCTCCTGGTTTTGGCCCATCTGCAGTGGTAGAGTCATCAGAGGGGATGGCGGGACTTCCTGCCCCATTGAAAATAGCCTCTGAGAGTACTTGGTAAACCGCCCCCCACTCCCCAAGGAGATCAGGACATTTCCCAGTCACCCTCAGAAAGCAAACTGTAAAGCTGTTCATAAGGGTCCTCACCTGTTCATAAGAGTACTCTTAAGCGCCAAACCCACCAAAAATGGAGCCGCAAGCCTGTGGGCCTTGGCTAATTTGCAAGGCCCGGGATTGAGTAGGAGCAGGGATCTTAGCTGGGAGCCAGGCAGGGGCTGGGCAAGGCAGCCTTGCCCACGTGCCACCCTGGGCTGGCATTACCTCACCATCATTTGTTGGGCACTGATAATGTCTTTGGCCCTGCCCCTAATTGGAGACATGCGATCTTCACCTTGAGGGTTCAGATTCGGAGTTTCATAAGCTCTGGATTCACTCAGGTTGAACTTTCTTCTCCCCCAAACACGTGGCATTAAAATAAGCAACTGAACACAGCTTTATGGGTGAGGCGCTGGCCTGGCTCTTCTTGCTGCTGTGTGGTGAGCTAAACCCAAAGACGCCCACCTCAGGTGCATCATTGTGGCTTTTAGATATTCGTTCTCCCTAGTTTTTCAGTGTTTATAAATTCCCTTTCTAGATAAGTGTATATATATATATGTTTATGGTAAATTTGCATTTTTAGCTTAATAGTCTATAGATTTAAATTATTATATTAATTTGTATCTTAATATTTCTGATTTTCTTTTAACCAAGCAGTATAGTATTTTCACTCTCAAGTTAATATGCATACAGTTACCTAACCTTTCCAATATAGGTCCTATTTATTTCAAAAATAATTTTGAAGCATTTACTGGTACGTTTTGAAATTTTTGTATTATTTTTCATTTATTGGTATCAGAATTGAATGTATTTAGCTGTTGCTCTCTGTTAAGTAAACTGAGACCTGGTGTGCTTACCGTTATTTTGTGCAAAAAGTAGCTGATCAGGGTCACAAATGATTAGCTATGGAATGGAAAGCCTCTTTTGGAGAGAGTTCATAATACCTTTGCTGTGGTCATCCCTGGAGAGCAATGATTATATTCTTTAAGGAGAAAGCACAACTAAAAGCTGCAGTACAGACTAAGGAAGAGATTGTTGAGGAGATGGTTCTGGTTGGCCATTTAGAATTTCCATCTCCAGTCCTCTGCGACTACAGCTGAGGAAGCCAGCATCACTTGCTTGCCTGTCACAACCCACAGCACACAGGGCATTCAGGATAGTCCTCGCAAACTCCCCCTGTCATGGCGGGAGGGCCCCCACCGTGGGGTTTTAGATATTCAGGGTATTCGCTGAATGCTTTACCATTGAAGCATTTTTCTGTAACATTAAAACCAACTTCAACTTAAAAAAAAAAAGAGATGGTAGCTTTTAAAAAGCCATATGTGGAAAACTGTTTATCAGTGTGATTTCTGGGTGAAATGTCACAGGAAAAGCTGGGTCTCTAAAGTAGATATTATAAAGAGATGTTTGTATGCCCAGGACTTCTGAAATACCAAAGTGCTCTAAACATCCAGAATGACAGCTGTAGAGCCAAAACCTTAAGTGTTGTTCCTTGATAGACAGCCTAAGTGTGACACTTGATCTCTCTTCCTCTCTAAAATGGGAACCATACTGTAAGGATGGAGAAAACACATATTCAGCAAATTCATGACTGCATTAAGAGCTTACTGGGTTTGCAGCACTGTTCTGGGGTTTGGATAATCACAAGTGACCTTACATTCTTAGGAGGAGGGATACACAATAAGCATGGAAGCATAAAAACAAGAAGAGTACATACTGTACCAATGCCATGAAAGATACGCTAGAGAATAAGTAATCCAGCCTTTACTGCGTGAATACTTGACTCCATAAATGTCAGCTGCTGCTACTCTTGTTGTGAGTGTAATTGAACGGCCAGTTGGGGAAGAAAGGCTCCTTGATTAAGCTTGGCGAAGATCTTCTGATAGCAGGGGGCGCACAAGTGAATGCCTGTGCTTTCTGATACAGTATCATCCCCGGTCTGCCTCACCATCGCCCAAAGGCATGATGAGTTGACAATAGCTGGAAAGATCAACTTTGCCTGAACATTTAGGAAGCTGTTGGGATCTCCAGTGTTTTTCTTCCTCTTAAAAACTAATAAAGCAGGTCTGCACTTCAGGGGTAGAGGTGATCATTGTCCGTCTCCTCTGCTCCCTACCTCAGTCTGCTTCTTTGCTCAAAAGGAACTTCAGGGCCCACGTGCATTTTCCCTGAAAAGTTCATCATTTCCAGAGAAATGAGATCTGACTGACAGTTTCTAGGTAAGAAAACCCAAGGCGGTCGTCCCTTTCCTGCTTTTCAGTGGCAGGGGTAGGAAATCACACATTAAGTCACCCTCTTCCTCTCTGGGTTCTACCACCCCTGTGTTAGCCAGAGGAAGGTGAGAGAGGGTAATGCTGACTCCTGATTCCCAGTTCTCTGCCACGCCCCGGCTGCGCTGGCCCACCACCTGTGAAGCAGCTGCCAAAGTCAACATGGACAGCCGATTTCATAATGGTGGTTAATGGGAGTTCCTGTTCAGATGCCCTCAAGCTCTCCAGAGGGCATGGGCATCTGCTCCTAGGTAAAAAGATAATCTTAGGGACTTTTAAGTTTTTCCTTTAACTGGTCACTTGGCAAGGCCCTAGGAGGCTTGTAAATGTCCATTAGAGGTGGAGAACAGAGTTCCCAGTGAACATTCAGTAGGAATTTATAGCAGAACTACTTACTGTGTGCCAAATTTTGTTCTGGACAGGTAGAGGGGAGAGCACAGAAATGACCACACAGTGAACAAGGACCCCTGGGACTCTTGGTCTGATTGAGGTGTGGAGGGAAGACAGGTAAATCATCATACCGTAAATCAGGGCCAGAGAGCTCAGAGGTAGGGCGAGAGCACAGAAATGACCACACAGTGAACAAGGACCCCTGGGACTCTTGGTCTGATTGAGGTTTGGAGGGAAGACAGGTAAATCATCATACCGTAAATCAGGGCCAGAGAGCTCAGAGGTGGGGTATCTGAATGGGTCACTGAGAGGGAAGAAACCAATTTCCTTGTCTTGGACTCTTCCTTGAGGGAAAGGATGAATTTCAGTGAGGGTGAGGAGAGGTGAGGAGAGTTTTCCTCAGTGTTGGGAGAATCTGTGCCTTCTGGGGCTGGTCAGAGGGAGGCATGGGGAAGGGGCTGGCCCCATGGGTGTGCAACCTATGCTGTCACACTGGGGTCTCGTGCTTAGAAGGGCCCCTCTCTTGGTTTAATGCTCTGCTGTTGCTGTCTTGAAATTCTTAATAATTTTTGAACTCAGGGTGGCCCTTACACATTATTTTCATTTGTACTGGGCCCTGCAAATCACACAGCTGGTTCAGTATATGGAAATGGGGCTATAAAGGTGGGTAAGGCTGCATTGTGAAAAGCATCTGTCAGGCAGAAGAACATTTGGCTTCACTCTATAAGCAGTGGGGAGCCATGGAAGGTCTGGTAACAGAGGTGGTAGGAGACTAGGGAGACCAGCAGTTCACCAAAGGAGGCTGACGACATTGTGCTGGGACAGACGTGGCAGATACCGAGAGCTACAGTTCACACACCTGGTGGAGAGGGGCCAGTTTTGGATGCTGGGAACAGAGACAGAGAGCGCTATTGCAGATGGCTGAGGTTTCTAGTGAGGATAGAGATCCCACACACCAGCAGGAAAGCAGCAGAAAGGCGTCCCTAAGCCAGTGGCAGCAAGGCAGATGTTTTACAGGAGTGGGATGAGGCCCTTTCCAAAAAGACCCGGAAATCTCTGGTGGGACAGCTTGTGGAACATGCAGTGCAGCTGCTCAGCTGCAGCAAATGACCTGCAGATCAAGGTTTTTGTCAGTATCGAGAGCTTCACTAGAACAAATATTCATCCAAAAATAAACTTCCCGTTCTTCCTGTTTTTATAACTTGCCTATTTCCTCCGAGTTTGAGGCTGGTCTCCAGTTCCGTGGGTTATTAATCTTCAGAGGATCAAGACCTCTATAGAAGTATTTCCTGTACATGTTTATCTACCCGCCCTAAATTATTTTCTCCACATGATAAGGGAACTTTTCCATACTGGTGTGTCAGACTTTTTCTTTGAGAGATTTCGATTAGGCACCCCAGTGAGCAAGGCTAAACCAGAAAGACTTATCTCCAAATGTAGGAAACCCAGACAACAAAGGGGAGTGACTTTCAGTGGGTTTTGATGGGCACTCTTGGCCCACCTCCTCCAGGTCAAAAATGGTTTCTTTCTGGCAGAGACCTAGGGATATAAAGTGACAGCTGCAGAAGGCCCTAGCTGAGGAAATTTTAAATGCCCTATTGAATACCATGGGGATATTAGCTAAAGACATTCTGCTTCTTTGAAGAACTCAAAATACCCCTCATTGGATCATCATTCTTACAATATCCTCCAACTATAAACAGGGCCCCTGCCTTCACTGACAAGGGAGTTAGAGTATTCTTGGTGCTCTGCCTGTGCACAGAGAAGGGAAAAGAGCGTGCTGAGGCTTGGACCGACAGACGCACACACAAGCCTGGTTAAGGAGCTGTGGGCGTTCTACTCATCAGCCCAGTCCACCTGCCTCTGGGAGCCTTTCCTCGCTCTCCTACTTTTTGTGCTTACAAATCCCAAGCTAGCATGCTGTTGGGTATTTTTAAAACGTAAGCCTTCTTGTATGACTCTTGCAGAGAGGCGGTGGTGACCGGGCTGCGTGGGTGGCAGCTTGTGCCGCAGCGGAACTTGGAGGGCGGCCAGCTGTCTTTTACTGAGGCCTTCCGAGGTGGGGTTGGGATGCCACATTTTTCAAACAGCCCCATCACAAGGCACCACCCCTCTCTCTGAGAGATCCGGGTGACTCCATTGGGAATTAACTGCACCAGACCATGGCCTCTAGAGCCACACTGTCTAATATTGTAGCCAGTAGCCACCAGGGCTGTTGAGCCCTAGAAATGAGGCTAACTGACATGTTCTGTAAGTGCAAAATGCATGTTGGATTTTGAAGCCTTATTACAAGAAAAATAATGTGAATTGTCTCATTAGTAATTATTTTATTTTGGTTACTTGTAATGAAGATATTTTAGACATATTGGGTTATGTCAACTATATTATTTATAATTAGTTTCACCTGTTTTTTATTACCTTTTTAATGTGACTAGTAAAAAATTTTAAATTGTGTATGTGGCTTAAGTTACATTTCTGTAGAACGGTGCTGCTAGTGTATGCTGTGAATGAGTTCAGCTGCCAGCTGTGGCTTTGCAGCAAATACATTCCCAGAGGCTCCTCTCCCTGGTGGCCTGGATGAAGGGATGACCCAGCCCTAACCCTAAAATGCTGAGGGCAGTGGGTGAGACAGCCTACTTCTAGGCAAAAAGTTAATAACTTAATAAGCAGCAGCAGTAATTTCTAAAAATCCTTTCAAAAGCACTCCTCCTGGGTTTTTATTTTTTTTTATTATTAGACTGCTTTGCAGACTAGTCTGCTTCCTGGAAGCCCTTTTTTCAAATTCAGAACTCTTTCCTTCTGTCAGCATGGGACTTGCAGAGGAGGAGATTGTATTGTCGAGGGGCTTATTGTTTTGTTTTTCTTATTTACACTATTCTGCCCCCAGGTCAGGCTCCAGTAACTGCCTTTCAATCCTTTCTCTGCAGGGCCATCTCGGGAACTACCCAGATAGGACTGGGAAGCCACTATTTCAGACCAGTCTCTTCCCACCTACCTCCGCTTTAGGGTGGTTATTCAAGTGTAAACATATGCTGGGAAAACACAAGGTAGATGTTAAATTTAGGAAACTCCTGCTTTGAGAAGTATAGAAGCATATAGACCCACGACCAACCTAATGTCTGGCTGACATTTCAGGAAAAAGGAGAGGAAATTCCACTGATGTCTGAAAGTCCCAAATAATTCCCTGGTGCAAGGAGGAGTTTCACGTTGACTTCAGAGGCCTGGGAAGAACCTGTTGAATTGTATAATTAGCATTTGCCAGAGAATAGTACACGGTGAAGTGTTTCTGCTTGGGCACCTGTGCTGGAGGGGTTCCGTCACCAGCCAGCAGAGCAGCCCTGAACCAAGGCACTCCATGCTTCTGCTACATTTTGCCTGCCCTGCTGTCTGCCGTACACTGAATCTTTGCTGGAATAACCTACATGGTAGTCAACATTTATTAAGTTCTTGATATATACAGGCACTGTGTGAAGTGCCTTTTCATATGTACAGTTGGCTAGCATAACAAACGCTAATATACCCCAGAGTAGATACTCTTGTTTCCCCATCTTGCAGATGGAGAAACTGTAGCTTAGAAAGATGAATAAGTTGCCTGAGAACTCATAGCTAGAAACTGTGGGGCAAGGAGTACTACTTGGGCTGTGTGACTCCAGAGCCAGGTGTTTTAACCATTAAGGTATCACTCTGTGCTGCCCAGATGAGCCGTGTGTGCATCATTCTATTATGCACAAGCATTTGTTTTTATCAAGACGTCCGCTGGTGCAGGCTGGGGTGCAACACTAGGGGAGGGTTAAATTCTGGGTTGCTGAACCAGCTAAGAGTTGAGCATTGAGCGCCTCTGAGCTTTGTTGGGAGGATCCTCTCTCCCATGACTTTTTAAATGCCGCGTGCTGTAGAAGCTTCCCCCCACATAGCTGTTGTGTCCAGTGGAGGGTCCAGGGCTGTTGGGGAAGAGGTTCAATTTGGCTTCTCCAGGGAGCCCTGCAGCTGTTTGTTGGTGGAGAGGCGGCAACTCCACAGCTGGCTGGCCAAGACAATAAGGTTTGGAAATGAAGGGGTCTGAAGTCAGGCTGCCTGTTCAGTTCTACCTCTCGATGGCTTCACAGATTGGGTTCTTTATTCTGTGGGTGGCAGTTTTCCCAGCACCTCTCCCAGAGGACATTAGAATTAAGGACACATAAAGACAGAATATACTTGGCACATCAGGTAAATGTCTGCTAACATTTCTTTATGATTATCATTAACACCATTTAATGCTACATGATAGATTGTAGTCATATATAAAATGTAACAGAAGATAAAATCACATGGCTTGAATTTTTAGTTGTTTTGAGGCAAACCTATCAGAGATGTACCTTTGCATCTGAACATGTGCCTTTGTATTTGAATGTTGTATCTTCCAAAGGTAATACCTCACCTTGTGAGATGACACTCTCATCTTGATCTCCTAACCATTTGCTTGAAACATTTTCAGAAGCCTATTTGGAACTCTTTTCAGAAGAAGAAAAAAAAAAGAAAGTGGAAGCCATACTTGGCAATATTAAGTATTTATCTAGTGAAGGTAGATTATTAAGTTTGGACTTGACCTTAAGTTCATTAAAGCTGTATTTGGTAAGTAAGTTGAGAACAAGTTTTGGTTATAGATCTACCATAAGTATTTTAAATGGTGCTTAATTAACAGTAGGATTTTTTCTTTTTTCTTTTTCTAATGGCTGCTTCATTCATTATAAGCTGGCCTTGAAGCCAGTTCCAGAAGAAGGGTTCCAGGCAGCTTTTGACTTCGGACAGCAGCATCTCCGGAACACAAGTAGGGTCTCTCAGAACAAAAGCTTTAAAGGCAGGGGTTTAGGGTGAGTGGACAGTAACACTAGCAGCTGAGTTGGCCTTGCATTTGGGACTTGTGTAACTGCAAATGAGGCCAGTAGCAGAGGAGATACCCTGCATCAAGGACTAGAGGCCAAAACCTGACTTTTGATCTAGGTTGAGTTGTGTACCAGGTCTGTTTACACCTTGAATTCTGATACAGAGAATTCAAATCTGAAAATGTGTGTGTCAAGGGACGGGCCCTCTGGTCAGTGTCCTCAGCAAGGACTTCAAAGCTGGGTGTGTAAGAAACACTCATCCTTCTTGTATAATGCCATGGACTGAGCAGCTAGAAAGCAACACCCATCTGGGACTCACCTGGGGTGGAGGAGGAAGGCATGTCCCCATGGAAAATGATGAAGGAAAGTCCAAGGGTTCTGTATCTACAGGGTCATGATGACTAAAAGATTCGTCCAGGAGGGTGGGGTGACCAAGCAACCTTTGGATTATTTCTTACAGGTGGAAATAAGAGATGCCATGTTCAGTCTATTCTAAAGTATATCTTGGAGGAGATGATTATGGAAAGCATGGGACCTTGGAGTTTGGCTGGGTCAAATTCCAGCTCTGCTCTCTATTGCTGTGTTGACTCAGGCATAATAACGAAGACTGCATGGACCTCATTTTTCTCATCTGTAAAATGGGAACACGATTACACTTAAAGATTGTTGTGAGGGAGGGTCACAGGAGTTACGTATATGAGGGACCTCCACAGATGCAAACCCTCTACCTCTCCCAAGGCTCTGAGAATGATGCCAGAATTAACCCCCTTGCCACAAGAAAGTGGGCAGAGGCTCACAGTTGTACATCAAAATATGCCACCTGCCACAGGAAAATCTCCCCAGTTCCTTTGTGAGATGAGGCTTGATGAGAATTGCCAGTTCCTCTCTGTTTGAATAAGGCCAGCTGTTAGGGCTCCAGTGCTCAGCAGCTTGTATAACAAATTTCACTGCTTAAGACCCTTGTCTCTTTAAACAGGAGTTTTTCTGTAGCCAACATAGGCTGGTCACAGCAAGATGTGCGTTAGCACTTAATGCTCAAGTGGGTGATGGGGAGCGGTCAGTGGAATGTTTGATATGAAGTGATATTGATAACCCCTCCCATCTGGATTTAAAGTAGGCCCAGCTTCTGGTTTTAATCTCTTTGCCAAGTCCCTATTTTTTTCCTATAGCTCTAGTCTCATCCTTGATTGAACAAGTAATTCAGTAAAGTTTGCCTGGTCCAGACCCCAGACTTGGGCCTGGAGAGATAGATAATTAGGCCCAGAGGGTCGCAGGAAGGCTCCAGCAGAGAATGTCCAGCTGCCACTGTCCTTTCACATTTACCCCTGACTTCTTTCTGAACCAGCCTGTTAGGTTCTCAGAGCACGGATTCTCAAACTTTGCTGCACATTAGAATTACCTGGAGAACTTCGAAAAACCCAGAAATTCAGGCTGCACCCCAAACAATTAAATCAGACACCAGTGAAAACAACAACGAACCTCCAGGTGATTCCAGTTGGCAGCTAAGTTTGAAAACCAATGTCTTAATTGAGAGAATAAAAAATCTGATGCAGCTACTTAAGAAAGCAACTAGGTTGGCTTTCTTTTGTGTAGTCGCTAACTCTGTCATCTGCAGATGGTGTCACCCCTGCCAAGCTTCCTATTCTGGTCAATAGTGAGGTCTCAGTGGCATATACCATTGTAAAAGCCCTTTTCCCTTTTTACTGTGAAATATTTTAAACATTCACAGAAATAGGGTAGTATAATGCTCTCCTGTGTACTTAGCTGTCATTCATGTCTCCTCCGCCCCATCATGTACAGTTTTTATTGGAGGTGAGAAGCAGGCTGGAATATTTTAAAGCAAATTCCAGACATATATCATCTATGAATGCTTCAATGTATATCTGTAAAAGATAAGGACTTTAAAAAAATAACCACAATACCATTACCACTCCTAAGAAAATTAATAGTAATTCCTTAGTATTATCTAATACCACATCCATGTTCACTTTTCTCCAGTTTGTCTCAAAAATGCCTTTATACATTTGGTTTGGTCCAATTCAGGCCCAAACAAGTATAATTCATTTTTAATAGTTTGACTGTAACCCTGGGATAATTAAACTGTCATTGTGTACATATGCAGGTAATGATATATGTGCACTTCTGAAAAGAGGTGTAAATGGCATTTGTCTCAGTTGATGCTTACAGGATGTTCTCTCTTCTCCTTACCTTCCTTAGCTCTTCTGGTGGGACCGTGACATGTTACAGAGGAAATGCTAATTGAGGCCCCAGCCACAACCACTTCTGCACTCTGCTTCTGCCTTAAGGCATGTTCCCTTTGGTAAATTTAGAATAGAACCTTCAGGATGCTTGTGGAAAGAGAGTATGAGTCAGCTCCGTGGACAGCTTAGAATTTCCTGCTCCTTTACTGAAGGCTGTGGCTGAGAAAGGCGGAGACAGCCTCCCTGGGTGGGGGAAGGTCTCTGCTAAGGGTCCTGCTTTGACAAGTACCTGTGGGGTAGTCACCTGGAACTTGTGCTCCAGTAGAGGGCCTAGCCAACACCAGCTCAGCCCTGCTTCCCTAGGGGTGCAGATGACTCCATGTGTCCTTACCTCCAGTTGAACCTCTGGATTCAGGCCCAGATGATGACCAAGGAAGGAAATGTTTACTTCCTGCCCTCCAATGTAGCACCAGCCACCTCACCAGTCAGTGCTTTGACAAAGCATCTCCCCTCTATGAGACAGAATTGTTGTTAGAATTTCTCAAAGAGTCAGATGCCTGGATAGCCCCAGGTTGAATGGGTTATGAGGCTTTGGGGAAGGGGTTGGCAGAAAGAGGATAAGGCTGGAGAATGGGCAACCTAAATAACTGAACTCAATTTCACTCTTTCCACAAATAGCTGTTGAGTGCCTACTACATATGTATCATACATTTTACTAACCCAACTAATCAAAACCTCATTTTATTTTATCATAGTCATTTACTTGTTTATTTATTTACTTACTTACTTATTTTTGTGTTTGTTTAGCTAGCTAGCTAGCTTTAGAAGAGCTTTGTCTTGGTTTTGGATGGATTTGCAGTTGGAAGGTTTTCTTCCTGTTGTTCTTCTTTCTCTGTACTGTGGCCAGGTGGTTACAGAGCAGTAAATAAGCATCTTAATACATAAAGGCAACTCTCATATATGAGATAATTTATCACAAGATTGTTTTTAATAGCAAGAAGTTCGAAAAATCCTAAATGCTCATCGATAATGAACTGGTTAAGTAAAACATGGTGTGTCTTTATGGTGGAATATTGTGCAGATGTAAAAAGGGAATGAATTAGTTGTCTATGTTCTAATATGGAAAGACTTCCAAGAGATAAAAAGCAAGGTTCAGAACATGTGAATAATATGGCACCTTTTTTGTGAGAATGGGTGGGGGAGATAATGCATATTTATGTTTGCATAAACCCTCAAAAGATACACACAAAAATACTTTCAAAAGGTGGCTACTGTCAGCTTGTTGGATGGGAGAAGGAAGGGGGCAGATGGGATGAGGTGGGAGTATGCCTTTTTATATTTTGATTTATGAACCAAATGAATGTGTTACCTATACAGGACAATTAACTAAATTAAAAAGAAAAAATGCACTTATACTTATATGACATAGATAAATGGCTTCATTATGCCCCAGTTTCAAATGAATGTGTTACCTATACAGGACAATTAACTAAATTAAAAAGAAAAAATGCACTTATATGACATAGATAAATGGCTTCATTATGCCCCAGTTAATCTGTTTTATAAGCTTCTGACCACTGTTTATCTGCACTTGCACGTCCCAGAATTTGCTCTGAAAGGGACCAGGGAGGCTACGACCAGCCCATGGAATGTGTGCCCTATCCTTCACATGATGCCTTGCTCAGCAGCAGATTATAAATATTTGGTTCTATTTTGAAGCCCATGGGCTATTCCCTTTCCTCACCCCAAAATATAAACTGAGTTGACAACCCCTAAAGTCTTAATTAACTGTAGGGGATAGGGAAGGCAGGGTGCCTGTGTCCCCTAGCACAGTTAGCCGCTGTTTTCTGAGGAGGTGCTGCTGCGTGAGGATGGGGGGCTAGGCAAGGCTTCCTTTAGTCCTGCTCTTCTCTCCGTGCAGCCTTTTGCTCATTCGTTGGCCTCCTGTGTGCCATATTGTCTGTGTGTTTGTGTTTATTTCCAGCTTCTCCTGAGTGATAGCAAAATCTCTTTGAGCTGAACTGGTCCCACCCTAGTAGCTTTGGAATGTTGCAATGTTAAGACTTGCTCTTCACACTTGGCACGGTCTTAGCATCAGGGACAATTCCTCCAGGGCTCACCGGAAACAAACAAATGAAATCTATGGAACCCTTTTCTCCTTCTTGGGTGGAGACAGAGGAGCAGAGAGGATCTTTGGGAAGATGTGAAACAAAGAACATGTGGGAGTGGGCCTTGTTTGAAAGTGTCCTGAGAGATGAAATTCAAGGACCCTGAGGATCTATTCTTGGCTCTGCCACAAATGTACTTTTTCTGTTTTATCCCATTTTGTGCATTGCTGTTTGCTTTTTAGTCTATAAAATAGATGGAGCCCGCATTCATTATCCATCCCCCCTACTGATACCTCTAAGCCATCTGATACTTACTTTAATGTCACTTGATAGCTGACTTTTTAAATGGCAGCTAAGTGAAGAGAGTGGAGTAAGCCCCCTCCTTCAGTCTTTTTTCTTCCTTAAATGAGTACTACAGTGAATACTGTCCTAGGGGTCAGTACTGATCAGGATGAGATTTGATCAAGGACTTATTATCTCTCCTGCAGGTCTCTGCCTCTTGAATAGAGCTGGACCCACTGTGGAAATCACCTGTGGTCATAGTTACGCTGCAAAGTTCTATAGGAGACTTGAATACAGTCTTTCACCTCTTCCTCCAGTGTTGGGAAAGATCAGTGTTTCTGTGATGGAGCACCAGATAAGTGGTTGGCTGGCATTTAGGAGCGGTGTTGAAAGATGAGTATGTACTGCATCTTTAAATGCTGAAGTCATATCGGGGTGGCAAAGGTGCATGTATCAGGAGAGGCATACAGACAGTGGGTCCCCAAATCTCAGCCAATTCTAGGGTATGTTTTTTTGGAGGAAGGGTCTCTACTCTCTTTAAATGACCTCAGGCTCTTGCTTCTGTTCTGTTGCTGAGTGTGTATTGTTGGATTTGGAATGTTAATTGTACATATATAAGACACACACACACACACACACACACACACACCCACCACCACCCATAAGGCATTCATCTTAACCACTACACAGAGCAAAGTTCCTTTCTTGATTAGTTACTTTGGATACCCTCCTTCCCTCCCCTCTCCCAGCAAGTTGTATTATGACCACTGTGGAGAGTTCCTGAGAGGAGGAAATACTCGAAGCAAGTTGGATGCTCTCCAAACATGCCTTCCCTGCACAGAATTCGGGTGAGCCATGGGGAGGTAGTTGGGGCTGAATTCTGTGGTCTGTAAGCCTTATCTGATAGTTTCCCAGTCTGTCGACCAGCGAACCCTAACTCAGGTTCACTGGCCCATTTTTAAAATTTCTGATAGAACTAAACTGTTTATGGCAAAGCCAGGAAGAACTTTCAAATTATTGAGTACCTTTGGCTGCCCTTCTGATGATTTACTTAACCTGTTGCCTGAGAAATCTAGCCCATGTAAATATCCTAGACATGGTCATCTACTTTTCTTGTTCTGGGATCATCTCTAATTGCTTGCTTTTCAGAAACCAAAAGTTAACAGTGTGACAATTCCAGGATGATTTTGGTTTTAGCTAGGTAGCTAAAGTACCCAGTAAGGCTCAATGGATTTAGTCAAGTTCAACCTGAGTTCTGGCTCCTACAACTGAATTTGAACTTGATCACTGGCTTTAGTTTCTTCATCTGTCAAGTGTGGTTGGTCTAGAACTAGATATCTCGAAGGTCCGTTTTAGACTTCTAGGTTGCTCTTTTAGTTTCTTACCTAACATCTAAGATCCATAAGGTGTGACACCCATATATTATTTATTTGCCCCTCTGGGGAGCTGAACTAAAGCAGGGGAAAAAAATCATGCAAAGTCCTGTGCACAATAGCTTTTTTTTTTAGTCATAAATAAATAAATACAAAAATAAGAATATTATTTTCCAATCATTTTTTTAAATGGAATTCAGACAGTGGTGAAGAATATTTGAAATAAGCAAACATGCATCACGTAACTGAGGATGCCTGTAATACTCTTCAGTTCTACCATCTAGATGACATTTCAGGTGAATGTTTTTCTTTGCATTTCCTAAATTTTCTACAATGAATTTATCACTTTTTGTAATAAAGACAAAAGATACACATTACAAAAGTTTGCTACCATCTATCTGTCAGTTCCCTCCTCTCACATTATCTTCATCTCCATACCCTGTTTAAGCCCGTAAAGGCTAATCTGTGTTTATTGAATGAATGAAAGAAACCCAGTCAATTGAGGGTTTACCATATGTCAGATACTGAACTACGAAAGTAAAAAACAAAAAAAATTTTTCTTGAGAGTCTCAAGTCCAGTGGCAAAGATGACATTCAAGTCATAACAAAGTGCTGTAATTGTGGTACTGATTGTCATGAAGATGGAGAAGAGGATGTGCTAGACTCCATTTCCCCATCTTGGGTCTTTGTCTGGAATTAAAGTCCTGTGATACAACCATAGCTAATGTCAACATTAGCTGCTGTTGTTGACTAATGTTTGTTTGTAAGGAAAAGTCAGTTCTATTTTTGGGATAAGATCCATATCCTTTCAGACTGGTGCATTAGTTTAGTCTGGTCCCTTAGATCCAGGGTCAAGAACATAGCTTTCCTCCCAATCACTTGGTCTTGATCCACCAGCATCGCCCAGCTTTCTTTCCACTTCCTTCTTTGTCTACTTAGATTATTAGGCAGTTTTCTTATTTAGCTGTTACCAATCTATTCATTGAAGAATTTTGAAGCTTCAAGGGCTAAACTAGTTTAAAACCTACATTTTCTAGATAAGGAAACCGAGGCACAAAGAAGTTAAATGACTCTGCCCAAGGTTGTATAACTAATGGCAAAGCCAGGCCAAAGCTGCTGCCTTTTCATAGAATGGAGCTGCAGGATTTCTGACTCCCTTAATTGTGTGCTATACATAGGTGAATGATTAAAAGTATTGTTGAGAGTTGGCAGAAGAGATTTCCATTTCTACAGCTGAATGTCTGTATAGCCGTCTGACAAACAGAGATGGCTTCCACATGGAAGGTTTGCTTAGTTAGAAAGCTACCCTTTTCTCGGGTAACTTTTTGTGGCCAGCATCAAGGTGAGTGATAGATTTCTCTCCTGAAGATTGTTCCTGGAATTATACAGCCTTTGAGCAGCTTCAGGTCTAATTTTGGCATGGAAGCAGGGAACAGCAGGGTGAGATGAGCTAGCCTGAACGGCAGACTTGGGTTTAGCACACTCAGTCTATGCAGCGATTGTCTTGGTAAGAGAGCACCTTAAAGAATAAGATGTACTCATACACCCTTGAGCAGATTTCAAGCACATACCTCATTGCTCAGCCTCGCAGATGCTCAAATGCTCAGTACATTAAATCGTCACTCCTTAGGCACTCTCTATGTCCCTTTCCAGGTCTTGAACCAGACCCACCCCTTGAACTTAAAATTCCACCCTAGATCTAGTATTGGTTTTTCTCTGCAGCCCAGATCTCTGGGGAAGCCAGGCCTTGCTCTGACTGGTCCTCAGTACTTCTTCTCCAGTCTCGAAGGGGAAACTGGTCTTCTCATAGACACCTGGCCTCTGACTCAGCCATATCACCAGCACCCTGAATGCTTTGACCATTCTCTTTTCCATGCTAAGCCCTTGGCTCCTCCCATAATTTTCCACAGTGACTTTCTGTTATTCCTAATACATTTCAAATTTCTTCTCCTCCTCTCATCAGTCCTGCCCTGTCTGGGTATCATACTGTACTGGAGAAACTTAGACTATCTAGACTAAATCTGTCTACTAGTTCAGCCCCATATTTTTTCTCCATACAGGCCAGGAACAAAATTTGTGGGTGTAATGATATAACCATATGGAGCACCCTACACAGAGTGTATGTATTGGACGAATGTGAGTTCCCTTTGCCTTTCCCTAGATAAACCTAGACTCAATCCACAATCCTAGCTCTGAAAGGTCCTCACAGGGTCTCTTACTTAAAAAAAAAAAATCTGCTCAGCATAATAGTCCATACACATTCCATCAGTGCATGTCCTCTGGCTCTGGCCAAGCTGAACATCCCCAAAATAACCACAAGCTTTGGAGAGAGCCTTTTGCCCCTGATGCCAGCCAGTTACACTTTAAGAAACACAGTTGAAAACTGACTTGGCTTCCAGGGATATTTGCCAGTATGTGTACTGTCTCTGAAATTCTGCTCTCAGTAGGTGACAGTGGAAATCATTTGCTTCCCCCCCCCCTTCCTTGACCAGCCCTCATCATTCACTTTAATATTTAACATAGGCATTTCTCTATTGGATTGACCTCCCAGAGATGTTGATATTTTCCAGTAAGGCAACAAGTGACCCCATGAATAAGACACTGTGTATATCTAAGTACACCCCAGGTTTAATCTCTATGCAGACAGCTGGCTAAGAATTTTTTTTTTCCCCCCAAGAGAACGTAACCAAAGGCAGAATGCTTTCTTTTGTTCAAATTTCCCCTCCCAGAGACCAGGCCCTGGAGTCCCTTCACCTGCATTATCCATTAATGCTGTGGATTCATTTTCCAAATAAACAAGTTTTCCTGCCAAAGAAAATATGCAGCACAGTTGGATGCAGGGTAGTGTCTCGGGACCTGTTTTTGAGGCGTGTGTTCTTCATTTTTCTGGTTGGCCTTCAGTCTCCTTCCTGGGCTCTTGTCTGTGGTGACAGTGTTGCTGCAGTCCTAATTTCTGAAGGCCCCTCACTGCTTTATTAATCCTGCATGTGGCCATCCAGCCCTCTTCATTTCTGTTTGCTCGGTTTCCTGAATGCCTCTTCCAGATCATCTTTCACCTCTTGTTTCAAGCTCTGGGGACACATGTGGTTTACATATAATGCACAGATGTGACTTGGGGAGGGGAGGCATGCTGTGGACTCACACACTTCAGCTGGTGTCACTAGGCTGTGAAATAGGGGAGGTCCTCTTGAGTGGGCAGGTCAGGAAAAGAGGGGAGGCGCAAAGACCAACAGGCCAGCCTCAGGCTCTGTAGATTTTGCCACCCGCTGTGAGACAACTCTGTGTGTACAGCTCTGTGTGTGTGTTGCACTGAAAGGAAAGCGTGAGCTACAGCTCATGTAGACCAAATCACCATAAATAACACTTATGCATCTGATTCTAAATTGGGATGTTACACAGAATAAGGAACTAATGACCAAAACTTCTGTAGGGAAAAGACCTGGTTATTTATCCATCCAAATGTTGACCACTAGGGGTCAACAAACTTTTTCTGTAAAGGTCTAGATAGTAAATATTTTCCACTTTGGGGACCATGTGATTTCTGTCAAAGCTGCTCAACTTGGCCTTTGTAGCTCTCAAGCAGCCACAGACGGTATATAAACAGATGAGTGTGGTAGCTGGCCATGATGTGCCCAGCCCTAAGAGTCTAAATTCATTAAACTTATAAACACCCTACCGTCATCATTGTTGCTTGCATAAATTGATGAGTATTCTGTATGTGGCCAGGGCCTATGCTAAGTACTTCTTGGGAATGATCACTTTTATCTCACTCAAAACAATTCTGTGAGGTTATTAATAGTATTATATCCATTTTACAGAAAAGGAAACAGATCTTAGAGAAGTTAGATAACGTAAGTAAAGACAAGGCTGGATTTTGAACCAAGACAGCTTGACTCCAAGCTTAAGCTCTTCTCCACAATACAGCCTACAGTACCTATATCATTGATAGCCATGTTTGTTTTCAGATTTTGGCATTTGCCAGCATTTGGACTTTAGTGCCTCCCCCCCCCCCCATATAGATAATTGCTAAAAACCCTTATAAATTAATACATGGCAAGAATTTTAAGAGCCCATTAGAAAGTTATAAGAAATTCGGAGCCACGTTCTACTGTGCTTCCCCCAGCTAGTTTTGCTTCTTACCTCCCAAGGATCCATACTGGGAAATGAGTTTGTGAAGCCTGAAGCTCGGAGGCAAAAGACATCCAGGCTCCAAGACCCAGTGCTCTGAAAATGGCAAGGTGGAGCTGGGCCTGGAGCAGGCTACTGCTCCCTGGGATGGCCTCACCCCTGGCCAGCCAGCTCTTACCAGCAATGCCAGCGCTAGTGTGAGCTGCCAACCTGTTGTACACACAGGTACAGGCTCCTCACTGATGGTGCACAGACCACTCTAGTATGGTCAGGAGAGACTGGATAATTGCATAATCCCAGTTGTTTTCTGACTAATGGTGGTCATTAGCATGCAGGTCAACCAAATAGAAATGTACATTGCAGATGGCAGAAGACAAGCTTGGATGTCTTTTGTTGTTATAATAAGTAAAATGTGTTCTGAAAAAAACTTAGAGTAAAAGATCAGAAAGAAAGTATTCCATATTCCATCACTTCCAGCAGTGTTGTTTTCCAAAGTTCTTTCAGCAGGCTCATTGGGATGGTAATAAGTGGTGGGGGTGAGGATTCTGTGGTCAAATAAGTTTGGGAAATGCAAAGCTAAACAAACATAAACAGTATTCTCAAGGATATAGTATGTTGTTACTTTCCCAAAATATATGTTTGAGTTTTGTGTGTGTGGGCAGCCTCTTATAAAATTGTTTGCAAAAAATACCCCTTGAGAAGCCCAAACCCAGAGGAGATGTTAAAATTTCCTAGTGTCAACATTTCGGTAAATTTCTTTATGGTCCAACATTTTTTAAGTGGTGGGCATGTTGGCAGCAGCAACTATGGTGGTAATTAAACCCATAAAACTCTTTTTTTTTTTTAATAACAGGGGTTATGTATTTTCTTTTTTGTATTTGTGAGTGTATTCTTCACTTTATTTTGAAATATTTCATATTTATAGAAAATTGCAAGAACAGTATGAAAGACTCTTCTATACCCAGTTCCCCATTTGTTAACATTTTACCATATTGCCTTATTTTCAGTCCTTCTCTATGTGTGTGTATATGTTATTATTGCTGTTATTTTTGTATTTTTAATTAGTAAAATCTGAATTATAAAATTCTTCAATGAACTATAGATTTATTTCTTGAAAATACTTATAGAAGCTCAGATTAGAAGTTTATTAATTCCCTCCATTTCTACCTGTTGGGTTGAGGTAAGTTATGCTTTTCAAGTGTGTGAAAGGTTATGAAATTGCAAGGGAATATTTTGATAAGACTGTAGCTTGCAATCCTTATGAGGAAAGAATTTATCAAAGCTAAGGAAGTCTTCAGTTCAGCCCACACACAGTCCTAATCATCTGGATTACTGAGGTTGTAGGTTGATGTTGCGTGGGGTACCCTCTGTCCCAACCATTTGCAGCCAGTTTTCGGTCCTAGTAGACAGTATCATTTGAGAGTTGGAGTTGGCTGTTGGCTGAGGTGGGAGCCTCAGCCTGAAACATCCTCCCATCCTTTAATTTCAAAACTAAAGGGACAGTACAAAAGTTCTGGGCTTTAGTAGGACCTCTGTATTTTAAGCTTCCTGTGGTGACTTGTCATGCTATCACAACGCATTGGCATGGATAGTTTTTTAAATGACATAGTTTCAACAGTGGTTTCCTTTAACATACATCGGAGCTTTCATATCTGGATTTTTTGTCCAGCCGTGAGATGAAAGCCCTCTTCCTCCTCCAGGTGGTTTAAGTAACCCATTTTGAGCATTAAGCGAATCGAGCAGACACTGTGCCACCTTACAAAGGTATTTGTTGGTGTGAGGGACTGAAGATGCTCCATAACCTCTCATGGAGCATTTTCAAAACCATATAAGGAAGTTGGAAGTAGTCACCTCTCCTTCATAATGTTGACATTGAGCTTATGAACAAGGCTGGGGTTTATGTCCTCAAAGAAAGCATAAGAAAACAATCACCAGACAGTCTTGGAAGGAGAGGATACCAGGCCTTTGTTCAGGGGATTGATGCAGCCCTCACAGTGGCCATAGAACATGTGTATCAGACCTTCTGGTGGTAAGGCTAAAATAGCTTCACCTGCAGCTCCCACACCCACAGGGCTGCTTTGTCGCACTGTGTGTATGGTGCCCCCTATGCACATGTGTGGTAGCTTTATACCTAACTAGAAAAGTGTCTTGTTTGGGCATAGATTGTTGAGACTGGAAAAAAAATTTTTTTTTTAATTTTTGGAAACATTTTATTATGAAAATTTTCAAGAATGCTCAAAAGAGAGAAAAATACAGTCTGCCTGCATATACTTACCACACAGATGCAGCAATTTATTAAGATTTTGCCTCATTTCTTTATCCCATCCCTATTTATTTATTTATTTATCGGCTCGAATATTCACAGGTCTCAGATATCATATCATTTCACCCCTAACATACATCAAATGCCTCTCTAAAAAGTAGACATCTTATAAATACAATATCACTATCCTACGTAATACAGTTTTGATGGATAGTTTTTACATAGTTCCTGCAACTGAGTAACCTTACAACACAATCAACAAGGTCCATGTATACTAATTCAACTAATAGCTTAAAAGATAAGGGATCCTTGCTCTCAACTCTGAACAGTATTATTTGGTTTGGAGATGGGGGCAGGTGAGAATTTGCTCTTGTGGTTCTATAGATTGTAATCTCAGGTATCAAGCTGTGCCATTTGCTTCCTGGGCATTTCACACTATCATCAATGACTGATAATCATAACTTACAGGAATTTTTTTAAACAATATTTTAATTGGAAAAAGCATCTGTCAGCTGTCAGGCTTCCAGTTTCCACTTTTGAGAAGCAGGATGTTGAATGTGAGTAATGACACAACAGGCCTATAAAATGCGGACTAACCCTCGGATGACTCATCCAGTACAATGCAGTATATTTGTCAAGGAGACTGAATCATATATGGGGGAAACCACTTCTCAAGCAGCCAGCTGGTTCTCAGGTCAGCAAGAGACGATCCATTTTTATCAGAAGCTTTATAGTAGCAATAATGCTAATATCCAGCACTTGGGCTCCACAATGTAGAGGAAATGGCATCGCCCAGCAGGTATGTGCTTACTGTTTACATGAACTTTATTTTCTCGTTCTCTTCTGCCTAACCTTTCTGGTGTCTGCTTTTAACATTTTTTTAAGGGAGAAAAATTATTCTAATTGTAAAGAACCAAAGTGTGTGTGTGTTTGTATATGTGTGTGTGCCCACGTGCAAGGACAGATAGGTAACCACTGGTCTGTGCATGAACACAGAGCCCTTATCCACTCATCTCCCTTTGTGAAAGCAAATTTCTCCTTAGATATTCAGAGAAACGGTTTTAACCATCCCTTTGCCTAAGTCCTCAGTCTAAAAGATGCTGCCTAAGAAACAGCTTACAGAGATGGTATACCTTTTGGGTGGGTAGCTTAGACCTTTAAAAAAATGAATAAGCAGAGGTAAGCTGAAGGAGGTGGTCTAAGGAATGATAACTATTGTGTTATGTTGTGTTTCTTTCAGTATTGTGCTTTTTTGCTACCCCCAAGATACATGACTTAATGCAAGAAAGCTTCATTCCCCTACTGAGTGAATATAATTATTCTTTGCAAATAACAACTTGCTCCTACTGAATTCATACATTAACTTTTTCTAGGTGGAAGGGAAAGGGTAGTGGGGATTTGGTAGCAACATTTAATTATAGCTTTCACATGATCCGAAGGATTGTTCTGCATAATTGGGAGGCTGTGTCTGCCTGTCTGACCCTCTCTCTCTCTTCACTCACTAAATTTAAACAATGCCTGACTAGTTAAGGCACATATCTTGTTTATTTGAGTATATTAAACATTCCTATGGGTGTTAACAGTCTATTCAGTGTCTCCTCATATTTTTAAAAAATACTTTTTGAGTCCTACTTGTTAGGGACAGATGCTATAGTTAGTTTATAGCAGTACTATTTATGCTTTCCTGGTCTGTCTGTCCAGAATGGCTGGGTCAGGACCTATAACACAACTGCTCACAAATTTACCTAAGATTTAGCATTTGTGGAGCAGCCCAGCCTACAGTGATAAATTCTGTTATCACTCAGATAATATTAAACAGATCTGGGATTACCAAGCTGGGAAAAATAGTCTTTGTTTCTCTTCCCCTTTCTTGTAAAGCCCATGATAGTGACTTGTTTTCCTTGAGGTGTGTGAATTTCAAATTGTCAGTAAATGCTTTCCATTTACTTATTTAAATACATTCAGAAATTCATATAATTTGGAAAGTCAGCATGAAGGGAAAGCATGGTTTGTTTCTGTTTGTTTTTAGGGGTACACTTTTTTTTAGAATGGCCAATTTGTTTTCGGAGACAGGACCATCTCCAAATTTCATTAATTTTGCATTCTATAAATGAAAGCCACCTGTTATGCTGTAACATGCTAATTATGGAAGAGGACAATAATGAGGAAGAACAGTATTTGAAATATGTGGGGGTTTTGCTAAGAATTTTTCTGCCCACATCTGTAGTGCTTATTTTTATATATGTATGTGTATACATGCATATATAGTTCATATTTAATAATAGCATTTGGTGATATTAAAAAATATTTTAGATTCAAACTGAGGGCCATTATTATTTCTTATTAACAATTTTTTAGAAGTTGTGGAAGAAAAGCTACTTTAAAAATCTCAGCTTGAACTAAAGCCTATATTTTGTGATTTTACAGTAAACTAGGTTGTCTATTGCAGTTTGTGCAAATGACACACTCAAGTTAGGGTTCACATTGTCAAAAGTCATCAGAAAATTAGTGTGAATTAATTTTGTTTTATCTTGCAGGCAGAATAGCTAATTTTCTTTGATTTTGCTGAAACATTAGGTTCCATTGTATCATTATTTTTCCTTGAGGCCTACAGAAAATGAGTTTAGGTAGGGATATAAATACATTTATTTTAAAGTTCCCAATTTATTAGTGTTTTCAATGAAAATATCTTGTTTTCCTTTGTGTACTTGAGACTAGCTCAGGTCCTGTCCATATTCTTTCCAGAGCAACATAGGTTTCTTTTAGTTTCGATTACACTACATACAGGGGATATTGATCATACAGATTTGGCAACAATAACCACTCCGGGATTGTGGCTGCTGCTTCTCGGAGGCTTTGCTGTTAAACATTGTGAGCCGTCAGTTCAGGGTCACCACATGGTTTTTAGATTTCTTCTTTCCCTTTTGAGGAGGAATACAGAGCCATAACCAGTACCAGAGGTCTCCTATCATTCAACTTGGAAGCAATCAATAGATATCGAGTGAGACACTGCCTATGCTCAGAGCAATGTGTGGGATAGTGTTAAACAAAAAAATGCTTGAGATCCGGGCCCAGCCCTGTCCTTGATCTAATTCCCGCTCTAATGGGGATTCATCATTATTGGCAATAGATTCCTCCCTAGATTTTCTTTTATTCACAGATTTACTGGAGTCTATAATCCAGAGCCACTAATTACTTTGAGCTATTCCCTTTTGGTTTTTCAGAATCTTACTCTTGGGTGGAAATAAAAATTTTTAAAAAATAAAATTTAAAAAAAAAACTGCTGTACTTAAAAATCCATTTGATAGTTTTGGTGACCATGTTTTCTGAGCCAGGAAGAGTAACATAACCTCAGATGGAAGATTTTCTTGCTCTGTTTCTTGCGGGGAGCAGCAGTTAGGGAGAGAGCATTTGAATCCTGAAAGGTTAGAGGTTTTAAGATATTGTAGTGGAGCAATTTTTACCAGTCTTTTCTGGTTTGAAACCCCTCCTCTTTTCAGCATCTTTTAAAATTGTATTCTGTTGGGCCGGCCCGGTGGCGCACTGCTACAGTGCGCTGCTTGGGAGTGCGGCAGCGCTCCCGCCGAGGGTTCGGATCCCACATACAGACCGGTTCCTGCTCACTGGCTGAGCGAGGTGCGGGTGCAGCACGGAGGGTTGCGATCCCGTTGCCGGTACCGGTCCGGTACGGGCGTGACACTGAGGATTGCGATCTATTGCCGGACACGAAAAAAGACAAAAAGGAAAAAAAAAATTGTATTCTGTTGACTCAAAGCTATTATGAATTCATTAACTATCTCATAAAAGCAGGTTTATTTAAAATTACTGTAGATCATCTACCAACATCTAAAAACACTTACTTGTATTTAGAGAGACCTGTTTATTGCATCGTCTGTTCTTACTGTACTCATGTGTGATTTATGAATGTGTGTGTGGCCATGACTGTAGCTCTCACAGGAGAACTTGACCTGTGAGTTGCCCACTGTTCTGTTATTACATTGTTCTCCCCACATAATGAGTTTATGGTCATTCTGCCTACGTGGTGGGTGGGACTAATAACACTTGTAGGTAAATCTTGTATTATTATCTGGAAATAGTGACTTTCCTTGTAGCTTAGAAAAGCCAGAGACAAGCACAGAACAGGCTTCTTAGGACTTAATCTCCACTCTTTTTTTTTTTTTTCTGACCTGTAAGGGGGTCGTAACCCTCGGCACGGTATGGTCTGCACAACGCTCAGCCAGTGAGCGCACCCCAGCCACCCCTATATAGGATTCGAACCCGCGGCCTCGGCACTCCCAGCGCCACACTCTCCCGAGTGAGCCACGGGACCAGCCCTTAATCTCCACTCTTAAGACATAAATGGGGTGAATGACCACCCTCTTATCAAACAAGCATGTACTTTTATCAGTCCTGATGTAAGTTTGCTGACAGCTCATTGAATCAACTGTGCCCACATTGTCTTGGGGTGTGTGGGGGACAGTTATGGAAGCCATGCACATTCCCAGTTGGATTCTTAATCACCAGCATTTCTTCATGACTAATGATTACCATGGAGAAGGCACATGCTTCAGACCCAGGCTGGCACTTCAGCCCTCTTAGGAAGAGCTTTAGGCTTGGGATGAGAGTGGTACCTTATTTGCTGCACTTTCTGAGGGCAGCTCAGGGAGTTAGCAGTATCATCTTCATAGAGTTCAGTATGCAAGGAAGCACAACAAGCTACTGTCTCTTTCCAGATTTCAACCCAAGAGATGATTTAGTTTTCAGTGTTAATTCATGCTGTTGTAAAAATTTTTCAGATTGGAGATGTCCAAGCTGGGTTTGGCTTTTTTTGTGTTTCTCTTTTAAACACATGTCCCTTATACCCATTCAGTGGAAGAGATGGGTTGCCTGTCACTGCTCTGGCCCCATAGGGCCCTACTGTTTGGCCTCTTGAGTTCTGTTAAATGGAACATAGACAGCATGTGTCATAAAGGCTCCTTGGGAAGGGTGAAGAGCAAAATTAGTGTCCATGGGTGGGCATGTGTTCTCATCACATCGCCAGAGAACTGCAGTGTGCAAAATCTGGCAGGAACTTGTTCCATAGAAAAATAAAACAGCCCCTTTTTTCTGCTTTAAGTAAAAAACATCGCTAACCTTCATGTAAAAGAAATGGAACTGTTAGAAAATCCTCATGATTATGTGTGTGTGCATGTGTGTGTTTATGTGTATGTGTCTAATAATCTTTAAAAGTGAGGTTAAAATAGAAGAAATAAAAAGGGATGAATCATAAAAAGTATTTTCAGGGATTCTGTCGCTTGTGTTGTAAACATGGTGAGTGTTCCATTAGAATATAATTGTCTAAGGATTAGAGGAATTTGTTGGAGCCGACAACTAGGAGAAAATCTATTCTGTTCAACTTTCTTCTGTTCTTCTTTGAAATGATTTGATTAGAAAAGCCATTTTTATCTCAGCAAAACCAATACTAAAGGAAATGTTTGTGTTTTTTATATGTGTGATTCACCTTATACCCCAAGGAACACAGGGAAGGCAACATTTACATTTATATTTAAAGCACAAGATCTTTCTTTCATAGTTCTCTTGAGAAGGTCTTACAGATTTGTTAATTGTTCCTCTTAGTATTGAAGAATAATTCTTAAAGGATAATTGTGATGTATGTAACTTGCACAATGGACATATGTTACTTTTATGATTAGGGAAAAATTAATTTTTTTTTTCAATAATGGTAATGTTTATTTCTTAAGGACTGCAGAAATGTTCCTTAGCTAAACCCAATTTCTGAATTTGGAGTCGTTTAGTATACATAATTCAAGTGGTCCCCCTTTTTTTCTCAATTTGTCTTTTTTAATCGTAAATAACACATAACAAAATTTATTATCTTAACCATTTTTAAGTTTGTAGTAGTATTAACTATGTGCACATTGTTGTTGATCTCTAGAACTTTATTATCTTGCAAAACTGAAACTCTTAAAAAAAGAGAGAGAAACAAACAAACAAAAAAGAACCTCTGTACCCGTCAAACAAAACTCTATTTCCCCTTCCCCCCAGCTCCTGGCAACCACCATTCTACTTTTCTGTTTCTGTGTCCTTGACTAGTTACATTTAGATACCGTGTAAGTGGAATGAATCATATAATATTTGTCTTTTTGTTACTGGCTTATTTCACTTAGCACAGTATCCTGAAGTTTCATCCATATTGTAGCATATGACAGGATTTCCTTCTTTTCTAAAGCTGAATAATATTCCATTGTACGTATATACCACATTTTGTTCATCCAGTCATTCCTTGACAGACATTTAGGTTGTTCTCACCTCTCGGCTTTTGTGAATAATGCTGCAGTAAACATCGGTATGAAATTAATTGTCTTTTGAGATAGTAGTTTCCTTTCAATACATGTTAAGGTTTATTCTCTTTATGCAAACACACAAAAATACTGTCATGTCATATTGCCTCGTGTTTATCCTAGCCTCTTCAGTTTACACAAGAGCTTCCATATAGAAAATTGCTAGTACCAGCAGTTTTCAGTTCGGATGGCATATTCAGGGATCGTGACTTTCCTAGAGAACCAGAACAATAAAATGAGCTGCAAGTTGTTCCTCTTGACCAACATTAAGTAGGGGGATATTTTATTCTTTCTTTCAATACTAAATGACATCCTTCAGTGATGGGTTTATAACATTATGGCTTTAGGGTAGTGTAATGCATCTGGTCAGCCAGGCATAGTGCCACTAAAGCTCTCTGGTGGAAGAAGTTGGCTGAGGCTACTTGGTTGTCCTGGCTTGGGCAGTGGTCTTTAGCCACCACTACACGCATAACTTAAAGCTTGATTGGGCTCCCAGCTGCAAGCATGTTGGTCATGGTCCCTGGGTAGCCACCCAGGATCTCAATTATTGGTGAAGATCATGAGTCTTAAAATAAAATGCCTTCTAGTGCTTTTACAAGCTGGTAGACTTGGGGAGGTGTAGATAGCTCTAGTGTTTCCTGGGGGTTCTTTTTGAATTGAGTACATCAAACTACAATACTCCCCTTTAAATGAAAAAAAATATTTCAAGACATGTTAAAGCCATGAGCAAGCTTGGTAGCTAGTTAACCTATGCATTCTCCTTACTGCCCAGTTCTTTAATGTTGGGAAAGTAATTTAGGGAATTACTTGTACTGATCAAGTCCTGTCTATCTGTTGAGTCAACTAGTCAAGAATCCACTACATCATGATTATCCTATGAGTCTGACTCTTGCCTTAATTGCTCACCAACAGTGACCCTAAAAGTTTCCCCAGTAACGCTTAATTTGGAATTTGTAAACCATAGTATTAATAGGGATACCATTGATATATTTGCATTTAAACAAGTCATTTTGAGTTTGAGTACTTACCTGCTTTGCTTTTTGTTGGTCAGGTTGCTTGTGTAGGTATAAAGATTTCTCACCATTATTAGCAGATCATCAGGTTAGCTCTTTTTGGAGCCATTCAAGATCCAGTGGAGTCAAATTTCAGGGACCCCCAGAATGAAGTCTAGCTCAGGATTTTTAAGAATTCTTCCTTGCTTACCTTTCTGCTCCTTTCTACCCCACCCCACACCTGGAAAGGAGAGCCCTTGGCCAAGACCCAGCAAGAGCTGAATAGAACTGGCCGTTCCCGCTGGTGATGGGGAAGGGGAATTCTGTTAAGGAGACAGTAGGCAGTCAAAACATTTGGGAATATAACTGTATTTCAGGTGGTTTAGGAATTGATTAGGTTTTCATGTACTACTGGACTGAGAACCCTGTTGTTTACCATTTTATGTTTTTCCTGTAAGGAAAATAACATTCCAGTTACAAACAACTGCCTTACTTGAAAACTTTTGGACCAGAACTCATTTTTCACACTGAAGCAGCCTGGACCTAACATGCAACTTGAAGTGCACAGAGTTGCTTTGTCAAAGGTCTAGAGAAATGTCCCTCCCCACTTCTAAGTTAAGCAATTGCTTCGTTACCTTTTCCTGACATTTTCCCTTCTTCAGTGTAGAGTTCGTCTTGAGTCAGCTGATAATGCATATAGGATAACTATTTGGGAGAAAAGGGGCAGATCTCTCCTCTCCTCTTCTTTGGCTGTATGTGGTCAATCAATGTGTCTTGAGGTTTTTCTTTGGGAGGGTTAAAGAGAATCTTGTTTTTGTGGATATATAAACCCAGCTAGATGACTAGGTTGTACCTATTTTTTAACAAAGGATCTTATTAAACTAATTGAAACTCAATGTTCATCATTTTCTTACTTTTTCAACATACTTTGATAAACCAGTTTCACTCCTGAGAACTTTATAATTGCATAATAACACTTGCACTGAGAGAACGTGTCTGTTTGTCGTGGTTTCAGGTCTTTGTGGTTTTAGGTTTTTTTCCTATTCGAAAGATGTTTTCGGTTGCATTTTACTGCTGAGAGTTTTCTGATCTGCTTTTGTAGGATATTTTAGTGGCTTAAGTTTACTAAGCCCTCTGACTTTAAGGCCTTTTTATTTTTCTAACACAAAGTTTAAAAAGGGACCAAAGTTGAAAAGGGACCTCAAAAGTCTTTTGGTCCCTACCCCTCATTTTACATATGAAGAAACTGAAGCCCAGTAGTAGAGTAGGGTGTCTCACCCAGTGTGAGCTGTGCTGTAAAGATTAGGTCTCCTGACTTACGGTATTAGTTACACTAACAGATCCAAAAAGGGACTGCTTCTGTTAGTAAGAAACTGCCAAGATAAGATGATAGGACTTCCTTGCCTACCCCCCAGACTGTAGTGTTTTCATGTAGCTGTGTCATTAGTGATACCTCTTCATTTCTCCTTATAATTCCTTTCACACAATCAGTTTCCTATCTAGTAAATTTTAAGAGACCAGCAAGAATAACTTCTCTTATATCTTGGGGACTTTTGCCACAACACAGAGACCTTTTCAAAAAAAAGTGTGGGCAGAGTTGGTTACAAAGACTGGATCTTGGTCCCTAATGTCAGTGACCTTGAACAAGTCCCTTCTCCAGTCTGGATTTTAATTTCTCCTTCTGAGTGAGGGGTCCAGAGTGGATGGTTTCTACAATTCTTTCTAACTTAAGAGGTGTAACTAACCTGTGGCTCTTCGGGCCCACCTCCATTCCAGTCTCTGCTGAGGAAGTGAAGAGCAGCCCAGCATTCTTCTGGGAGAACAGAGGCTTGAGTGTGCATTTCTTTCTTTCTTTCTTTCTTTCTTTCTTTCTTTCTTTCTTTCTTTCTTTCTTTCTTTCTTTCTTTCTTTCTTTCTTTC
>NW_007729972.1:166833-178021 GCF_000696425.1 Galeopterus variegatus | reverse complement strand
TTCCTTCCTTCCTTCCTTCCTTTCCTTTCCTTTCCTTTCCTTTCCTTTCCTTTCCTTTCTTCCTTTCTTTTCTTCCTTTCTTTCTTTCAGAGCAGCCCAGCATTCTTCTGGGAGAACAGAGGCTTGAGTGTGCATTTCTTTCTTTCTTTCTACGTGTGTTTAGCTTTCCATCTCTAATAAGAGAGGTGGCAGAATCCTAGGGGGAAAAGGGGCCAAATGATATAGTAATTCTTGCCATCTCAGAATGCATGCATGTCCAGTGGATCTGCCAGGAGTATAAATACTGAGGCTCTTAAATATCCTGTCAGCCTATTGCTGCATGATATGCTGAATTTCCTTCCTCCCTGTGGGTTAAATTATCACCTTCTTTTGTTTGAGAACAGGTCTTAGTAAGGACTAGCTTGCAAAGGATTTTGTAGGTTTATAATTTGGTATTAACATAGTTTGGTAGAGTAATTTCCTGACCTTTCGACTATGGTTTGCTTTTAGGGGACAGGCAGCAGCTAAAAAAATGGGAACTGTGTCCTGGATTGCAGGAGAAGTAACCAGACTTTTCAGTACTATTATCAACATCTTGTAGATTTAGTACTGATCTCAGTCTAGAATATGACATTATAAATTCTCTCACTCTTCCTCCTTACGAAAGTTTTCAAATGTTCAGAAAAGTGGAAAGAAGTGTGTACTCAACACCCCCATGCCCACCACCTCAAGTCTGCAATTAGCATTTTGCTATTATTGCTTTATCACAAACATAACTATCTGTCTATCCGTTCATCTCCACCCAACACTCCATGGTTTTTTAAAACTGCATTTCAAAGTAAGCTGCGGATATCAGTGCATTCCTCCCTAAACATTTCAGCATGTGGCTTATTAAGTACAGACAGTCCCTGACTTGCCATACTTCAACTTAGGATTTGAGGGCTTTACAAAGGTGCAAAAGCAACAGACATTCAGTAGAAGCCATACTTCAAATTTTGAATTTTGATCTTCTCCCAGGTTAGTGATCTTTGGATGCTGGGCAGCAGCAGCAAGCCGCAGCTGTTTAGGAGGGTAAACAGCTGATGTTCTACAGTATTCTATGTTGCCAGATGATTCTGCCCAACTGTAGGCTAAGTGTTCTGAGCACATTTAAGGTGGGCTAGGCTAAGCAATGATATTGAGTAGGATAGGTGTATTAAATGCATTTTCTACTTAGGATATTTTCAGATTATGATGGGTTTAACAGGACATAACCCCATCATAACTCGAGGAGCATCTGTACTCTTTTCCTTTGTTTTCTCCAATAATGAAAAAAAAAAAAGCAAAAATATTCTGAGAAAGTCAGGCACGGAAGTTCAAGGGCTGCAGTTTAAAGCCCTGAATTGGAGATTATTAACTTTAAACAACTCCCTTTGCCGTTTGTGTTTTGAAGTACCAATTTTCCTATTACATGTATACTTTAATGTGGTGAGAGTTAATTTTGTTTAGTAATCCAACATTTCCATTAGCTGGCCTTTAGGGTTTAAATGTAGATCGTAAATACCATTTTTGGAAGGGTATGTAAAACAGAGGGAAAGTCAAAGAAAATTATTGCTTTCGAATAAAAAGTAGAAGAAGAAGAAAGGGTTCTTCAGTGGTGGGTTATTTTGTTTGTTTTAAGTTAGTAATCTTTTGATCATGATTAATTATGAACTCTGCTGAACTCCAGGCTCAGTAAAGCAGACAGACAATGAAAGTAAAATCTTAAACCTAGATTCAGACTTTGGCCTGTCACCTCCCAGGATCCCTTGTCCCCACTTCATGCTGGGTAATCATCCTGAAACTCAGCCCTTTAGGATAGACCATTTCAGTCTGTAAGAAGTGAATTTATTCTTTTTTGGTTCGAATAAAACAAATTTCATTTTTCAAAGTAGTGTACTTATGTCAAAGTTGTTCATGTTTAGGTGGTTTTTGACAAAAACCATCTCTAGTAGATGCCTTAAATGTTAATGAACTGTTAACAATAAAATCTTCCCATAATTTCCTAAAGTGTTTTAACTAACCATAAAGTATCCACGTTAACATTTAGAGAAGCTGTGTATAATGTTATAATAGATTTAGCGTTACAGTAAAACACACATATACATGTCTATATTTATCTTATTACCCGTAACAATCTATAGCAGATAGGATTCCTGGATGTTACAGGAAAAAAGGAAGGAGGTTGGAGGCATTCATGAGGACATGGCCAGTTGGGTTTGGAAGCCTCGTCTGCTATAGAGAATTGCCCTGGAAGGAAGGCCCTAAAGCTGAATTATCCACCCTATGCCCATATAATCCTCACCTTATTTAAAAGTAATTTTAAATGCTTTCCAGAGCCTACTATCAAGGCAGTTTACCCATTGATACTTGACTGATGCAGATACAGAGGTCCTAACTGGTTAACTGGGAATGCCACCAAGGATTTAAGAGGCATATATATGCCTAGCAGTCTCCAGTTCCCTGTTCCCCCAGGATGGGAAAATTAGGATTTCTGCTACTAATAAGGATTAGAGCAAAGAGTTTTCAAATTTCAAGAAAAAGTTGTTACTTTCTTTGCTGATTGTGCAGTTCCCACAATCATCAAACTACCATGCCCATCCTGCCCCGCCTGTCCAGGCTTTCCTTCTCGCTGGGTGCACTGCCCACCTCAAGAGGTACTTACTCAGGAAAGTTATACTGACACAGGGGGAGTTTCCAAAGAACCATTTTTTAAAAAATTTGCCTTAGACACAACTTCTAAAACTGACTCTTTGGGTGCCAAAGCTAAGATTTACTTCAGTGAAGGGGCTGGCTGGTTAGTTCAGTCAGTTAGAGCGTAGTGATCATAACACCAAGGTCCAGGTTCAATCCCTGTACCGGCCAGCTGCCCCCCCCCAAAAAAAAAAGATTTATTTCAAGGAACACATCATTGACTCTGTTTAAAACTGCCCCATGTTATTCTTTTCGGTTGTGCGGCGTAGTGATCATAACACCAAGGTCCAGGTTCAATCCCTGTACCGGCCAGCTGCCCCCCCCCCAAAAAAACAGATTTATTTCAAGGAACACATCATTGACTGTGTTTAAAACTGCCCCATGTTATTCTTTTCGGTTGTGCACCACTTTTTAAAAATTCTTAAGTAGTTGATACTTAAGATGAACGCCCACAAAATCACCACTGACTTAAATAGAATATAACCAATACCTTTGGCTTCTCAACACATTTGCTTATGATGAAATATTTTGTTAACTCCTTTTAAGAAGACCACTAGACATATATATATATATGTCCACATATATATACAGATATATTTTACACACACACATAATAGTTTTAAATGTTTAATTCGATGAAATCAAAGAGGCTTTGTAAATCTGTGAGCACGAGGAAGACTGGGGGGCAGGGATGTGATTAAAATAAAATGAGTGTGCTCAGCTCCCTGGGAGAAGGTGGTGTTATATTTGGCTCAGCTGGAGTCTGGGAGTTGGGCTGGAGAGGCTGGGATCTTGGCTAATCCTTCTCAAAGTCTGGTGAAGTGGAGAAGAATGGAAGAGTCTGGGAGGAAGTGAATCTAATGTTTAGCTAATGGAGAGATAAAGGGGCATGTAATCAGATAAGGGCTGAGAAGTATTTATGGGAGATGTAAAAGTTCCAGTCTCCATCCCCGACAGAAACCGAGGGGGGCGGGTAGGATCAGAGGGCCAGTTCACAGATGGCAGGCAGAGTATTTTCCTCTACAGGTGTGCCTACAATGTACTATCAAACCTGGTTTTGATAAATCTGACTTCTATTGGTAATTGCTGGAGGTCCGTTTCAGATTTTCCCCTATTATGAAGGGCCTGACAGCTTCCCTGCCCCTCCACTCTCTGACAGCTGAAAAGCGCAGGCAGTCTGGAAACCCACTCCTCAGTGGCCAGGGAGGTTGGTGTTTATATTTATAGGACCTGTTTTTGTAATCAAAGTCAGCCTTTCAGCAAAAATAATGATGGCTACAGCTCATCAAACATCTCTGGATCTGGCACTTGACCTTTATCACTGCTTTTAACCAGCAGGGTAGATTGTCTCTTCGTTTTGCAAAGGAAGAAACTGAAGCTCACAAAGAGATTTCTTCAGTTACTGAGAAGGTTGGGCACCTCTGACCTGTGTGGCTCTGAAATACACATTCTTCACAGGACACAGTGCTACCTTGTCAGCATTTTCTACAATTCCTTTGCTTCTGTAACGTGGCTCAGACAGGGTTTGCTTTGAATCTGAAGGAAATTTAAATTACAAGAACTTAGAACGTAAATGCCTGAGATCTAAAACTTTTATTTGGGGGAGTGCTAATCTAGTTTTGAAATTTTTTTTTTCTTTGCCATGCTATCCTGCCATAGGATGTCACCTGCCTCTTTTGCATATTGAATGATCACAAGAAAGTCCTGCTTTTACAAATATAAGTCCACATGTTGGAAACACAAATGTTTTTTCTTAAAGAAACTACGTTTAAATGGAAGATCCCAGTTCAGTCAGTTTTATTCATAACACACCTAAAGAATATGGCGTTGTCTTAGTGGTGGCAGTCAAACACCATTTGTAATGACATTGATTGGAGCAATTCAGCTCAAGTTCAGAGACTGGGGCTCCACTCAATTGGTGTTTGGACCCATGTCTGGAAGTTCACCAGATTCTCACCAGTATACTGGTTGCCAATTTCAGAAGCTTTTTTGTTGTTGTTATTTTTGACAATGATAGCATGTTTTGAAATTTTTTCCAAGGTGTACCAGCAGCATTTTCCTTTGCACATTTGAAAGGCCTTGCCCTTCCTGCTCCATCTGCCCCCCCACCAACCCCCCCCCAAAAAAAAACCCTCCACATCTGTTTTAAACAGATATTGTTTAATTCTTTCCAGAAAGGGGGGAGGGAAAGTGAGAAGGGAGTTTTCCTTTTTTATACGTTTTTGGTATTAGAGTTCATTGTCATTTCTGTTCTGGATGGGGTAAAGTGCCTGAGTAACGCAAATACACTACAGATAGGAAGCTGTTGGCATGCGGCCATGCAGCTGGATTATCCAGACATCCCTCGCAGCTTTTAGTGTAATGCCTTATCCCCTGCCTTGTTTTAAATAGCCAGATGCCTCAGCTAATTCTGCCTGAAGGGGTTGTTGCCAGAGGAGACTGAGGGGGCTTCTGCTCCCCCACAAACCCCTCTCCCCCTCATCCCCCATCACCAAAAAGTCTGTGCCTTCAGGAAGGCACTTGACAGGAGGAATCAAGGCAGGAAGGATGCTGCAGAACACAAAGGCCAGTTAACAGCCGTTATATTCTGGAAGCGGAGAAGTAGGGTATTTCTTAAAATCACTAATAAATGAGTACTTTTTGGAAATAAGTTCATGGCACTAACATAAATAATGCAAAGTTCCCTTTTACATGTTTGCTTAATCCCCTCGAAAGAAGGGAAAACAGCACACACCTGAAACAAAAAAAGTAAAAGCATGTTTTAACAAGAGGTGTGTGTAGTTTTTTTACCTTGGCCATTTCATCCTGAGATAACCCCACAGTACACTCAGAAGATTTAAGAAAGCTGTGTTGCACACTGGAGAATTACAAATCCTGGGACCCCTAGTTTTTCTGAAATAAACAGTGTGTAGGGAAAAAGGCATGCTATTCTCCAGAATTGTTTGTATGCATCTAATCAAAGTAAATGTTATAAAGTGTTCTTAATCAGTGTCTAGGATCTAAAGAAATAAGCATGTCAGATCCTGAGATGAATGGACTAGTGATACATCTGCATGTGCGACCTGTGATTTTTACTCAGTTTTCCTATTAATGAAATCTTTACTGTTACCCCAGTTAAGCTATCGTGGTTCATAAGCAACTGAGTATTGAACACTTTATATTTTTATAGGGATTCTGTTAACTACAAATACTTTTTTAAAAGCCTGTTGATATTGTGTATTTAACCCATTCATTCCACAACGTATTACATATAAGACGCTGTCCTAGACTCAGGATATAGCAGTGAACAAAAAGGGCAAAGTCCCTGCTTCCCTGCTCTTGTGGAGTTGGCACTCTAGTATGCAAACAGATAAGTTATGGGGAAGTGTTGATTTAGTTGCATGTAGAAAGACAGAGTAGGGCAAGATGATTTATGAGGGGTGGAGGATGCTGTGCTGCTTTATATAGAGTGGACAGGGAAGTCTTCTCTGGTGAAACAACCTTGGGCAGAGACCTGAATGAAGTAAGAATATGAGCCTCGTTGGCATTTGGAGAGAATGGTTTTCAGTAGAAGAAACAGCAAGTGCAGAGGCCCTGAGGTAGGAGTGTGCTTACTGTGGAGGGTTGTCAGGGAGGCCACTGGGGACTGAAGAGGAATGAGCAACGACAAGAGTAGGATAAGGGCCAGGTTTTGACTTACACTCAGAGTAATATAGTGAACCGCTGGAGGGTTTGTCCAAGTAGAGTGTCATCGTCTGACTTGCTTTCTGTTTTCTGGGAGGGTTGGGCAAATGTGGAAGTAGGATGCCAGTTGGGAGGCTGTTGCAGTAATCTCAGTGGAAGTGATGGAAGCTGGATTGGTTCAGTTTCAATGGAGGTGGTAAAAAGTGGATTCTGGATATGAAGGGAGAATCGGAAGGATGGGAAGGTGTTGGGAATCAAGAATTTCAATCTGAAATATGTTGATTGAGATGTCCATTAGACACCAAAGCAGAAATCACATAGGCAGTTGGTTTTACTGGTCTGAAGCTTGGGGAAGAGGCCTGGGTGGAAGTGTGAATTTGGGTGCTGTCAGTATATAGAAGGTATTTAAGTGGAGGAGTTGGCCCTCGCTTGGAAGGCCTGGGTGGAAGTGTGAATTTGGGTGCTGTCAGTATATAGAAGGTATTTAAGTGGAGGAATTGGCCCTCGTGGGTGGCTTAGACAGTTGCAGGAGGAAAGGCAAAGAGAGTCCTGGTACAAACTGGAGGCATAGTGGTGGGTGCAGGAGCAAGGTCTCTTCTGATTGTGTCTCTTTTCTCAGTAAAATTAAAGCAAGCTTATCCATCATTTGAGAGCAAGGGGTTAGGAGGCCATGTGAAATAGTCTTCTTGGGAACAGATAAGGGAAATGTAGCAGGATGCTGGATGGCACTTTAGGACCTACTTGAGATTAATGGTCATGACTTTGAAATGAGGTCTATGAGCATAGTAGGGTGGGGTTTATCCCCCTCACCACGTTCAGCAGCCTGGGTGGGGGCATGGAGCAGGTAAATGGTAGGATTTAACCAAGTTGGGGTCGTGCCAGGCAATTAAATGAGGAAAGAGAGAGCAGAAGCATTAAGGCTGTGTGCAAAGGAGTGCTGTGATAAACTATGCAACTTAAGTTGGGTAGAGAATCAAGTGAGGCCATGGGAGGTCTGGGGAACAGGGTATAAAGGTGGTTGGAACAACAGATCATTGGCCCTAGTCTGGTGAAGAATTTTTGGAGGCAAGGAGCTGCAAAGTTAGGAGGTGGCAGTTGGAGAGCAGGATGTTTAAAAGTGCAGCATGGAGGTGATGCAGATATTGGTGATGGCAAGGTCAAGGGTGGCTAACTTTGAGTGTAAGACAAAGGCATTATAGGGGAAGAGTCCCAGAAACTGAGAGGCCAAGGAATTGGAAGAGTCTTCAGAGTTAATAATGAAATGAACAGGAATCATGGCAGGGATCATGGTGGAGAGATGGAGGGACAGTGAGCCTGGTTGCTAAGGTCTTCAGGGAATGAGGTGGAGTGACTGAGAGGTCTGTAGAAGATTGAAGAAGGGTTGTGGGGGCATGGTCAGGTGTTTGAGCTTCAGAGGATCTGCAGAGAGGGTGAATAGTCTGCATTGTGGTGAGTACACTCCCGCACATCTAGGCTCAGCAGGGAGCAAGGTGGGAGAGAGAAAGCAGCCCTGTGAGAATGGGCCACAGAGGCTCAGCTGAGGACACATTTTCACTCAGGTTAGGAAAGTGAAAGGAACTTGTATGAGGTATCCAGAGTAGTCAGATTCACAGGGACAGAAAGTAGAATGATGGTTGCCAGGGGCTGAGAGTGGAGGGAGCAGAGAATGGGGAGTTAGTGTTTAATGGATACAGAGTTTCAGTTTGTGACAATGAAAAGGTTCTGCAGATAGATGGTGGTGATAGCTGCACAACAGTGGGAATGCACTTAATACCACTGGGCTGCACACTTCAGGTGGGTAAGATGGTAAATTTTATGTCACGTGTATTTTATCACATTAAAAGAAAATGAAAGGAATGGGCAGAGGAGGGAAGAGGAAGTGAGGGGGGTGTTGGACCTTGAGTTGGGGGAGAGCGGTGGCGGGGGAGTTGGGTCACAGGAGAGGGTGAGTCATGGAAAGTCTGGGTGGCTTTCCCTTTGTGGGTGAATGAGGTGAGCAGGGTTGTGGGACAGAGGGACTGTCTGCATGGTTTCCAGCCAATCGTGGTGGTCAGGCTCTGAGCGCTGGGGCTGGGGAATGGCCTTCCTTGAGGCCCAAGGAACGAGCGGTTTCAGTTCTCTGGGTTCTTCAGGTCTTCGGTTTCTGCATCTCTGTTCCCCTAGAATTTGGCTCAGCGCCTGCTGTGTACCATGTGTGAATATATGTTTGAATGAGTGAAAAATGAATTCTATCCACAGAAAGAAAACAACAAGTGAGAATTTAATGGCCTTGTTGAAAATCCAAATAAATTTCCTAAACAAGTGATAAAGAATGAAAATAAGTTAGAGTTGGTCTCTGGAGGAGAAAGAGGATTTTTGGGAAATGTGCCAAAGAACTTATTGCGAAATTGAAGTATTAGACTGGGAAAAAAAATAAAATCATAAGCAGAAGGCTACAATGTGTAAAGGGTTATTTGAATCGAAATATTTTCCCACCTATATAAATTATGGTGAATTTGTGATTTGGAAGTGGATTATCCTATTCTTTGCTAAATAAGAAAATTACTAGCTTTATAGAATATTAAGACTTGGTCATTCATTGTAAACTAATTTTAAGGGGTTAAAATTAGTTAACCATAATACCCTCGTAATAGGTTTGTCTTCTTGACTTGTAGATAACAAATTATAGAGCTCTTTCATTTTATTAGTAATGCTTACACCCAGAAACTGGAGAACATGACTGCATACATCTTCAAAGACGCATAAATATTTTTAAATTAGGTATCTTGTTTTAAATATACTTTTTAAATTAGGTATCTTTTTAAAAATATACTTTTATATTGAGTTGAAGTGTTTTTTTTTTTTTTTTTTTTTTTTTTTTTCTTTTTTCCCTAAAAGTTGAGATGGGTTACCTTTTAAGGTTGTCACCAGGCATAGATTTTCTCTTGACAAGTCCAGCAAAGTGCTGGCCGGTGGTCCCCTTTCATTGTGAAACATATTCTGCAGCTGCCAGACCATTGTCATGCCCCGTTCTTCTTGTTGTTGTCGTTTTAGTGACAGCTATATTGTGCGTGTCAAGGCTGTGGTTATGACCAGAGATGACTCCAGCGGGGGATGGTTCCCACAGGAAGGAGGCGGGATCAGTCGCGTCGGGGTCTGTAAAGTCATGCACCCTGAAGGCAATGGACGAAGCGGCTTTCTCATCCATGGTGAACGACAGAAAGACAAACTGGTAATGGCAGACATACAACGCATGGGTTAAATTAGCAGCCACTGATTCTTTACATTATATCATCGCCCACTTCCCTTAGGTATATTTTTTATCTTTCTCTGACTTCAAACTCCTGTGATAGCTTCAAAAGTTAGAACTTGAGCTGGTGCCAAATTGCAGAATATAACCCTCCCTTTCCAGCAAAGTCTCTTGACCATACACTGTGTAACTCAGGTGCTTAGGAGTATATTTGACTGTCTTGTTTGTGTCTTTGATTAATGAAAATGTCTTTCTGTCATTGTAGAAGGGATTCTGTGTTCTTTAGTATTATGAGTCACATTGTACTGAGCTTCATAGTTTTAAAAATGTAGGGTTTATTCAGTGGAGCATGCCATTGAGGTTTGCATGGCAGAAGGTAAAATGCAAAGGCCTAGTGTCATCTGACGTTTGGCTACTTCTAAATGTTTATCTAAAAGGTAGTGTAGCTTTTATTTCATAAGCTAGTGAATAAAACATGTTTGGAAAAAGAAAGTAACAAAAAGTAGTGGTATCACACTCCTATAAATAATTATACATGCTTATAAGTAAAAACTTCGGAGAATAATCATTATCTCACAAGGGTGGGGAGATTCACACTTCACAACATACAGTCTCATGAAAGAATTTGAGTGTTCGGTTCTATTATGAAGGAATCTATGATAGGAAGGAAAATTGAGTGTTCAAATCTATTTTAAATTCATGGCCCTAAACATGGAAGAACCTTACCTCCAGTCTGTATTTGATCAGGGAGTGTATACTCAAAAGCCGATAGACGATTCAAAATGTGCAGGATTTACAGATCTCACGGAGGAAATGCAAAGACACTGCAAGAATACATCAGGGTTACACTTGAGACTCTTCACAGTAGCATCTGTTGAGTTTTATTTGTTAAGTATACAAATTTAATCTTCATTTGCATCCACTTCTTACAGTTTAAAAAATTTACAAAATAGGTAAAACAGAACAATTTGTTAATGTTATATGTGGATTAACAGAAATGCTATTTTCACACTTGATTCATTCCTGAAAATTTAAAGGGAGAATACGGCTAATGTTAAGAATATCTGTTCAGGAATTTCCCTACATAATAGTCAAATAATTAAAATATTCCTGCTTATAGCATTTTTGCAATAAAGGCAATGTAACCACACTGCCAGTAAAAAGTAAAATAACTAGTGTCTATCTAGCATTGACCATGTGCTATGTACAATGCTAGCCTTTTGGTTAGGTTGTTTCACTGTATCCTTACAGCAGCCTGTATAATTATAATTGAAGAAATTAAGATTCAGAAACATTCCTTATTCTTAGTGACCCATTTGTGAGGCTGGAACCACGATTTGTGACCCTATCACTCTGACTTCAAAACTGAATCAGAATCACTTTAGCCCTTTGATATAGTTATTTTTCTCCTTGTACATAATTTTATTTTTACGTTGCTATTATAATCAGAGTTCATAAACAGTTTTGAATCTCATTTGTTTTTCTCTAACATTCTTATAAGAAATTTTCCACATTGCTGATATCAGTCAGATGTTCCTTTGTTCATTTGACCATCTTCTTAGTGTCATATATTAAAGCACCCACCACCCCCGCCACCACCACCCC
>NW_007729972.1:151322-166216 GCF_000696425.1 Galeopterus variegatus | reverse complement strand
CCCCCCGCATATTATGAATAGACGCCTACCTGTATTTTTCACATTTATTATTTTTTTCAGAACACTTTGGGGAGTCAGATTTTCATGATGTTCGGTACATATACAAGCGGCTGCTATTAGCATGTATGAAAATTTCCTTTAACACATTGAGGGTCATATATTTTAAATCTTTACCAATTTGAAAGAGTAACAGTGGCATCTTATTATCGCTTACTAATGAGATCAAATGTTTTTCTCTTTGTTAAATGGTTGTAACTCTAAATTATCTGTTACTGTCCTTTGTATATTTACCTATTGAGGTCTTATTTTTCTCCCTCGTATGTATGCCGACTTGTATAATAAAAATACTAATCTTCATCTGCCATATTTGCTGCAAATATAGTTTTATAATCTGCTGCCTTTTTATTTTAGTTCTTTTTCTACAAAATTTTGATAGAAAATATTTTTTCACTTTCCTTTTTAATTTTTATAGTTATTCTGTATTAGCAAATTATCTGAAGGGTTATATATTTTTAGAGCTATTTTTTCCTGGTATTTCTGTGGTTGGTAATAGAATATTTCAACATAAAATGGCCCTGTTGTCTAATTCAGTCCTCTAACTTTACAAATACATTTCTGAACTTGTGTCTTACCAATGACTTATACATAGTAATTGCAAATTTTTATCATTTTGTTCAAGGCCCTTTATATAAGTAATTTCACTTAAATTCCTGCAACACCCTGAAGGAAGAAATTATTCCCACATCGTGCTCGGGAAACTCAGTTCTCCAAGAAGTGGTCCACATCCTCAGTCTGGGGCATGCAGTCCCTGGCAGAGTCAGCATGGGGACTTATTTCTTTGCAAAGCCAAAGACCAGTGCCTTCATACTAATTCTGCATCCTAATAGGGCAATGCCAGTCCTCTGTCCACCCCATGGAGTTGTGGACCAGCTTCTGTTGTTTGTTGCTATTGTACAGGATCACGCTACCCTACAAGTGTGCTTCGTCCCCTTGCCCAACGTTTTTCATCCCTCCATCTCTTTCTGTCCCCTTTACATTCCCCAACCACACACCCAGTTATACTCCTGTATCTTCCCATTCTTCATCTTGCCTGTTTTCACACTCTGTGGGAAATTCTGTGTTCCTGTACTCAGTGGTACTCAGTCCCTCCCCATGTCCCGTCTCCACAACACACACATACACACACCCCTTTGGAGAGGCAGCGACTCCTTCATTGGCCTGTCAAGCTTCCATAATGCAGTACTTGTGCCCACTGGAGGGTATGAGCCCACGTGGGAGCTCTGCAAATGGGGCTGTTGAGAGAAGCCCCCTCTAAAAGGTGGAGTAGCAAGGAGAGGGGGAAGGTCATTTTGGGGATATGATGGATGGGTGGTAGAGTTCCCAGTATTCCAACTAGGGCATGAAGTGCTCTTTCTGATGGAAAAACTACTGACAGCACTTTCTAGCATAGTGCAGTTCGAGAATTCAGCACATTGTGGGGTTGTTTTTCTTTTAAAATTACGTAGTGAATCCTGTGAATTTCATTACCATTGTTTCTGTGAGAAAAGTCTGTGTTCCAGATATCCATTCACAAGTAGTTATTCAGATCATTTGACACATTTCATTCTACAATATCAAAAAACTGTATTTCTTAATATCACCACTGATCTCATTAGAAAAGTCTTTAAATATTGGGAAGCTGTCCAGATTTCAGACTTTCACTTGAAATATATTAGGATGCAAATTTCAGCATTGTCTGTAAAAGTGACTGATTACAAATTACCTAAATACCCATTATTAGTAGGGAAGTGGTTGAATAAATCTGATACAGTCATACTGAGAAATATTATGCAACCATTAGACAGACTCATTCTTACCTACCTGTACTGCTCTAAAACTCTAGAAATAGAGAGATGTTAAGGGTGAGGAGGGAGAGATGAGTTAGTAGTGCAGCCTTCATGTAAGCACCTCAATTACTTCAATCTTATACAAAATGTATTTCTTGTGTAGATTTATTAAAAGCCTCTTACAAGAATATAATCACTTTTTCCCCCCGTGCATCTCGTTTAAAAAGTATTTTTTAAAGCCTTTCTCAAGTTTTTAATTAATGCCTAATTATGTACGTGTTAAAATTCACCAAGGGTTTATATCTGTTATGAAGATTAAAAGCATCTGAACTTTTTCATTTTTGTTGTTAAACTTAGATACCTAATGATGTTATTTTGCTGAAGAGGACATAAAGAGATAGTATCTGATTTCCCTCCTTACTTAATTTAGGTGGCTGAACTTATTTTACGTAACCTTTTCTAAGAAAATTTACCTTTGGAATAATTTTAAAGTTGGGAAATGTACACCAAAGACTTAATTTTTTGGCCCTAAAAATATGGAGAGGCTAGGAGTCTTTGTTTTTACAAAAATTATTTTACGTAACCTTTTCTAAGAAAATTTACCTTTGGAATAATTTTAAAGTTGGGAAATGTCAACCAAAGACTTAATTTTTTGGCCCTAAAAATATGGAGAGGCTAGGAGTCTTTGTTTTTACAAAAAGTTTATTTTGAAACTTTGAACTGAGACAATTAAATTCTAAAATAGATAACATTTGTTAGTTAAATCCTTGGTTATTTGGATTTCCCCAATTTGGAACAGGGCTGGGCTGATATTTAATCATTGCACTATTCTTAGGGAAAACGACCATAATAAGCAATTTCATCATAAATAGAATTGTGTGAGGGGACCGTTGTCCTATTTCAATACAATGTAATAAAGTTAACTGCTTGGGACTGCTATTTGGTATAACAATTTGAATATTATTCTCACTTATTTATTAAGTTAGAGAACATTTATTAGCCAGTATTTAATTTCTTTTTGCTTTGATATATTCTTGAAATTTGTACTCATTTAAAGTTATTCTCTAATTTATACTAATTTGGGCAGGCTTTTATTCTTGCCCTTTTATTAGTCTTAATTAATAAGATTATGTTGTTTTAAATGGAGAGCTTTGCCAGAACAAGATCAACCCTATTAAAGCCTATTAGCAAAATCATTGATATTTGTAATGAAACCAGAGGAATAAATATTGTAAATAGTTTGTGCGCTTTTTTTATGAATAAAGAATGAAGTTTACATTCATATGATTGCAATGCTTCTTTTATTTTAATATTAAATAAATTCTGATATCCTTATCAGCAAGAGCATTATGCTAGACACAGAGGGAGTTATTTTATAATACATCTTGACCTTTTATAGTCTAGAGGAATAAGACTAATGTACATAAAACTGTGAAGAGAATAGCATGAAGTCAGGTACTAAATTGTGAAGGAGACGAGCACTGGAGTAAATACAAGAGTAAAACCTGATGGTAGCAATATACTGGGAAATGAGTGTGACCTTAAGCTTCTCATCTACTCAATGTTTTCAGAGCATGTTCATGTTCTCATTGATAACATTGGTATTATTTCTATCTTAGAGATTAAAGGATCAATCTACTGAGAGTTATAGCTCAGTAAAATCCAGTTCCGAGTCTGGATTACCAGAATTGGAGATTGTTCTAGTAATCCAAATGTGAAGTTAATAGAGACCCACATCAGGATGGTAGCTACTGAAATGGGGTTGATATAAAAGATGTTGAAAGAAAAATGAAAAGGACTTGGTGGTTAGTAATGCACGGGATAGAAAAAGCAGAAATTCTGAGCCAGAGAGAATGAGTGGAAAGGGGTTGGCATTGCCAGATATGGGGAAGTCAAGAAAGGAAATGAGTGGCAAAATTACAGAGGAGATTAGTTAATTTTTCAACTTGTTGAATTTGGGGTCATGAGGAGACACCCATTAGGACAGGAGAGGGAAGACTGAGAGCCATTGGAACAGAGTCCCCAACATAGGAGCAATATGCCTGGAACAGAGCAAAGACCGAAGACCTGTGGGGCTCAGCTTAGTGCCCACAGTCAGGGGCAGGAAAAAGATGAAGGGGAGTGTGGTAAGGGGAACAGCCAAGTGGCAGGGTCAACAAGATTAGATGGTCAACAGGCAAGCAGAAGTTTCTTCACAGATATGCGAAGGCAGGAGTTGGAGGGGTTTTGTTCGTTACACCCACTGATGGTTCCTAATTAGACTTCTGTAACTAGATACCATCATGGCTGTTCCACAAGTAACCAGCCTGTGTGTTTCAATCCTGCAGGTGGTATTGGAATGCTATGTAAGAAAGGACTTGGTCTATACTAAAGCCAATCCAACATTTCATCATTGGAAAGTCGATAATAAGAAGTTTGGACTTACTTTCCAAAGCCCCGCTGATGCTCGAGCCTTTGACAGGGGAGTGAGGAAAGCAATCGAAGACCTCATAGAAGGTATTGAACTTGTCACTGTGTTCTCAGTGGGAATGTGGAAATGTTCCAAGTTCGTTTTGATTCTAATAGTCTGCCATATATTTATGGTTTATTTGCAGGAGGGTTTGGGGCCAGGTCAATAGATGCCAGAACTTTCCAGACATCCAAGGAGAGTAAATAAAGTAACAGTTCAGGGGGAAAAGAGATCGGTTTCAGAGTAAGGAGAGTGGTCCCAATTGGTTTTTAGATTTCATTCTGAAAAGATTCTGAATGAATTTTTTACTGATTTCACCTTGTGCTGACTATTGAAACGGCTTTGGTCTGGTCTGCCTTGGCTCAGAAGTAGAGAATGGATTCTGGTGTACCCAGAATGCTCCTGTAATCAGAGGCCCAGGGTGTTCGGCTGCCACTGGAAAGGGAAGGGATCTGTGTCTCTGGAGCCCTGGTTCGGTTTGGGCCTTCGTCTGTCGGTGAGTGAGTAGTAGGCATTGTGTTACATCTGATCATGGCCTGGAAGGCCCTTGGGCATTCAGTTCTCATGGTGGGCTTGGTAAGGGTTCACAGATACAAACACACAAATTCCGCACTTGAGCATATTCAGTTTTCAAAGCAGAGGGCTAAAGGTGCCATAGACAGGGAGGCCCTGTGAAGAAAGAAAGAAAGAAGAAACAAGGCATGTTAATGCCAAATTCAGAATTTGGGAAAATTAGTCACAAATTCCGCACTTGAGCATATTCAGTTTTCAAAGCAGAGGGCTAAAGGTGCCATAGACAGGGAGTCCCTGTGAAGAAAGAAAGAAAGAAGAAACAAGGCATGTTAATGCCAAATTCAGAATTTGGGAAAATTAGTCACACAAGAATGTATGTTTCATTTGTTTAAGAATTAAGTGTTCTGAAGTCATTTTCTTCATTGTGGATTTGGGGAAGAGAGAAAAGCAAATCTTAAAAGAAAAATCACTTAACATTGTAATCACTAGTGAGACCATTCTAACTAGAACATGAATCTTATTAACGATAACCATGAGCTAGCCAAAAAGAGATAATAAAAACCAGTGTTCACATCATAGGTCTGATGTGAGTAGCAAATATTTAAAATATTGTTATTAAACATAGTTTTTAAATGTTTAGAGAGAAAATACCTCCTAAATTATTGATGGAAGTTTCCATGTATCCATGTACTTAATCACCAAAGTTACACACAAGATTTGATTCTCCTACTTGTAATTTTTTCCTCTGTATACACTCTACCTACCTGTTTTCTAGCAGACTTGCCTTAAACATTGATTGCCTGGAATAATTCAGAGAGTAGAGAAAAATCCTGAAAGACCAATAGGATTGCACAGAGGGTGTTGTGGGGCTGTTATTCTTCCTCTTGTGATCCCTCATTGGAAATTTAAGTATTTCTCATCCCTTTCTGAGCAATCCTTTTCATTTCAATTTTACATAATAGCAAACTGTTTTCTAAATGTACATTTTAAAAGACCTAGCCACAAAAAGGAAAAGATAGAGAATAAATTTCCCTTTTGTTATATCTATCACTTATGCAAATTTCATTATGTTTTTTTATTTTGGCCATGAACAGCGTCAGTTAAGTTGATCCATTCATTACTGGGTGCTACTAGGGGGAAGTGGGGTAGTTATACTGATTTGCATGCTAGAATGAAGAAAAAGGTGAACAATTCATAAACTAAACTCTAAAGACCAATTTGTTCCATGGTGGTATAAGCTGAGGTATCTGACAGGAGCCTTAATTTTGACCTGGAAAAGCAAAGAAAACTCACTGGTGGTATTGCAAGGGAAAACCTCCTTGCTCAGGTGTCCTCTTAGAACATGGCTCCCAACAGTCTGGGATTAAAAGTACAGTCACTGAATTTAGAACTGGAAGTGACCATACAAGCTATTTAGTCAAAACTCCCATGTTGGTAGAGAAAAGATCAGAGAGGCAAAGTCCAATTTGCATAGTGTGATTGTGGCAGGTCTGACGTGGGGGTTCCCAGTCCAATGCTTTACCTACTATACAGCTGGGACCTGGAGGTCACTACAAAGGCTGGGCTTGATGCAGCCAACCTCCCACCCCTGCCACCCTGTGCTTCTCCATGGTGCCTCTCTGGGTTCTTATTCTCTAGTGGCAAGTGCAGATGTTTGAAAGATTAGCTGGGAACAACAGTAGGCACAGTTAATTTAGGAAGCATCCTGGCAAGAGTCAATTAAAGAAGAATAGATGAAAAGCACAAATAATTAGGGCCGGCCCGGTGGCGCACTGCTACAGTGCGCCGCTTGGGAGCACGGCGGCGCTCCCACCGAGGGTTCGGATCCCACATACAGACCGGCCGCAGGTGCGGGAGCAACACCAAGGGTTGCGATCCCGTTGCCAGTCCCGGTCCGGTCCGGGCGTGACACTGAGGGTTGCGATCCGTTGCCGGTCACGAAAAAAGACAAAAAAGGAAAAAAAAAAAAAGCACAAATAATTAGATTTGACTTATTCTTTTTGGAAACACTTTTCACTACATTTTTGTCTTTTTTAGGCTCAACAACATCATCTTCCACCATCCATAATGAAGCTGAGCTTGGTGACGATGACGTTTTTACAGTAAGTTTCCACCATCCTTTGCTTCCAGATTAGTTGATGAACAGTCAGAGAATGGGTCTGTCTAAGGTCACAAGAGACACTGTGCTATGTGACATTTGCCATTGCTGTTTGGATGCCATCAGAGAGATCTCTGTCTTGTCACAGTTTTTCCTGCACTGGGTTTCCTACCGTTGCTCACAGTGCATGGCACCATCTGCCACACAGCACACCAGTGTCAGCTCTCCTGAATCTGTTCTCTCGAAGACTTCTCTCAGATTTGGGGGGACCAACTGCCCTGGTTTGCCCAGGACTGTCCTAGTTTTAGCACCAAAATTCCCTAGTCCTGGGAAACACCTCAATACCAGGCAAACCAGGACAATTGGTCGCCCAGTTGGAGTCTTCTGTTAACACACTTCTCTCCGTGGCATTGAAGGGAAAGCCAGAAGCACCCTTCCTGGTGAGTAATTAAATGTTTAATAAGAAAGGCTTGAAGGATGAGTTGAGGTTAGACCCAAGTGTTCTAAGGCGGGAAAGGGCTTGGCTGTTTTGACACAGCTTGAGTTAACGGGATGTAACTAGAGACAAAATGATTTCTCAGCTTGCTTCTTCATTTAACCTTGTGCTTCTAGAAGTTAATTAACAAATAGTTCATTGCCTGCCTGCTGTGTGCTTGGAGCAGCAAGTTGCTGTTGGGCAGCATTTTCAAACTCTGGGCCTTGATCCACAATAAATGCGTTTATGTGGTGACCCAGGAGACACACATGTCAATGGATACCTAACACCAAATTGTACTTCATGCTCTGTATTCTGATTTTTTCCTGTTTCATTTTCTTTTGTTTTTTATTATGAAACTATTCAAACACACACAAAAATGTAAAGAATAATGCAGTGAATACCTGTATACCCTATACCTAGATTCAGCAGTTGTAACATTTTGCCATATTTGCTTGATCTGTGTACTCACAGACCTATGTGCACACACACACTTTTTTTGCAATCCATTTGAAAGTAAGTCTCTCCTAAATACTTCAGCATGCATCTCCTAAAAATAAGGCATTCACAGAGGAATTTTAGGGCAGTGAAACTACCATAATGGTGGATATGTGTCATTACACATTCGTCCAAACCCATAGAATGTACACCACCAAGATCGAAACCTAATGTAAACTTTAACCTTTAGCTGATCGTGATGTGTCAGTGTAGGTTCCTCACTTGTCATGTACCGCTCTGGTGGGGGATATTGATAATAGGGGGGGTTATGCATTGGAGGGGGATGGCAGGTATATGGACAATCTCTACCTTTTACTCAATTTTGCTGTGAACCCAAAACTGCTCCAAAAAATAAAAGTCTAATAAAAATAATTTTTTTTTTGGTCTTTTTCGTGACTGGTAAGGGGATCACAACCCTTGGTGCGGTGTCACCCGCACCGCGCTCAGCCAGTGAGCGCACTGGCCAGTCCTATATAGGACCCAAACCCGTGGCGGAAGCGTTGCTGCGCTCCCAGCGCCGCACTCTCCAGAGTGCACCAGGGGGCCGGCCCTAAAAATAATTTTTTTTAAAAAAAATAAGGTATTCCCTTATATAATCATACCATTACTATCCCTAAGAAAATTAGTAGGAATTTCATCTAATTATCCACTTCATAGTTTCCCAGTTGTCCCAAGAATATCTTTTGTAAGCGGGTTTTATTTTGTATTTTAATTGTGTGTGCAACCCATTTAACTTGTTTTCCAGTGCACTCAGAATTTCATCTAATTATCCACTTCATAGTTTCCCAGTTGTCCCAAGAATATCTTTTGTAAGCCGGGTTTTATTTTGTATTTTAATTGTGTGTGCAACCCATTTAACTTGTTTTCCAGTGCACTCCTGGTTTGCAACTAGTGATTTGAAAAATGCTACTTTGGGAATACCAAGACATAAGCCATGGCTCCATCCCTCAAGGAGATAACAGGAAGGTTTGCAGAGATTAGATTGACCTATGAGAGTCTTAGAGACTGGCAGAGATGGTGTAAAGTAATCTGGCCCAGAGATGACGGAGGGGCCTGGAGTCAGGAAAGACCTCGCTAGAAGATGAGGCAGGACTGAGTATTGGCGGCATTTAAACAGGATTCACGGAGGGACTGTGTGACTGGGGAGCCACAGGGGCGAAGGCAGAAGCAGGGGTGTGCGTGGTGACTTGCCTGAGCGCTGCCCATCCCAATCTGACGTGAGCAGAGCGTGCGTGGGGGTTTCAGGAAATGAATTCAGTTGTCCTTCCTTGGAGCGGCTGGTGTGATGTGGCTCTGAACAGGCTTCCTATAGTGCTCCAAGCAGATCCTCTCGACAGTTGGCATGTTGCTTACATCTGTTCCTTTGTCACATTTCGAGAGACAAACAACAGCAGGCGGGTTAAAAGGTGGCTTCCTGTGCTCCAGAGCAAAACTGTCATTCGCAGCTGCTTCCCAGCTACCTGCCAGAAGTGATTTATAGAATCGGGAGAGAGCAAGAGGGAAAGGGATGATGGAAGCCAGAATCCCTCCTGGTTTTGTCCTTTAATCCGCAGGGGATCCACATGCTGCTCTAGGGTAATGCCAAATGCCTAGAAGAAAGTTTAGAAACAGCCCTGCTGCTTCTAGACACTGAGAAACTCACTGGAGAAGAAGCTCCACTTAATTAATTGTATTCTGTGTAGGTCCTGACGTATATAATCAATCATTTTCATCCCATTTGTTTACAAACAAGGACCTATTACCAATAGTACCTCTCTTCCCCAAGAAAACCAAGTTATTAGGCCATCAACTAACTACTAAAAACACACCACATGGAAGGGTGGGAGAGTCTTTGGGGGCTTATCTGCCAGGTTGCCATTCGTTCACGAGCTCCCTGTCCTTAGACTTTGTGTCCTGAGACAGTAAATGAGATGTCTGAAACCTAGAGCCAGGGACCTGCACAGCTGCTTTACCCCATGTGGTCTAAAGCTTCCCAGGCTTTGCTGTGTTCTAAACGTTTATTGGTAGATATCTAGAACTTGGAACTCATTGTCATAGAAAGAGTATACATGATGTGACAAGACCCTCTTACAAGTTATGATGAGCCAGAATTATGATTTCTAGGAGAACAGCGTGTGTGTGTGAAAACCTTTAGAGTTGTTACTTGAGGAACCAGGGGTATATCTTTTCTGTTTCTGTGGCTGGAGCCAGAGGGTTTCCTCTGTGATAAGAGGTTCCTTGGGACTAGCAGGACAACAGGGTATTGCAGACAATCGACGCACAAGAGCATAAGTACTCCTGAATGTTCACTGCTGGGGAACGAGGCCTGGAGGAAGCATGCCACGAGGAGCGGTTGTGTGGACGTGGGTGCTCACAAGATGTGGGTATGGGTGTCTCTGCTGGCACTTCCCCAGCTCTCCTGGTTATCCCGCACCCCATCTTGTCCTCCTGACTTCTCAGCACGACACAGCTGCATTGCATTACTCGGAGGAAGACGCCCTGCCCGTGTGCTCTGTTGCTGCTCCGTGGCCTCTGCAGTCTCCCCAGACCTCGCTTCCCATTTCACTGCCCCCAGCCTGGTGCCTGTCCACATCCTTCCTGCAAGGGCCACCACCAGAAACTCCTGACTAGTGGCTGTTCTGACCTTCTGAGTTCTGGGCTCTTTATTCCATTCGCGTTTCCTAATATTTCTCCCTCAACCGATTATGACTGTTCTTGCTCCTTTAAAATACCATAGCACTTGGTTTTTTATTTCTCTCTTGCCACTTGGATGCCTGCCCTTTTTTTCTTTCATATTTTATTTGCTGAATGAATGAATCTTCATCTAATTAGATTATAGGCAATTTACTCATCATCGTAGTCTCTACAGCCCAGTAAAGCTTTCTCTGCAGGTGCCCAATAAGTGGGTGATGTGAACCCCAGATGGAGTGTGTAACAATCCTAGATTTTCATATTGTGTTCATTTGCTTTACTGTTATCCACAGGGACCATTTAAAGGTGGATGATTCTGAGGGATTCTCAGTAGGTTCGTGTTACAGTTGTAGCTGTGTTTTCTGCTCAGTCTCCAGTTGGGATCTGAGCCCCCCACATGATCACTCACTGTAAGCTTGGCCCTGCTCATGCTGCCTCTTGTCCTCCCTCCACTTTCTCCCTGCAGCAAAGTCCCTGCACGGCCCTCTTCTCCATGGGGGACCTCAGTTATAATGATGAGTCCAATGATCAATCTAGTGGAGCACAAACACCTGGGTGGCAAAGGTGTGCCCCTCATTGAATATCTCCAGTGTCTGAGCCATTCGGAACAAATTTGCAGGCCGAATAAGGCAAAGAAAATAAAGCAAAAAGAAAAACAAAGAAGCTAGCATTTTGTGACAAGGGAGTCTGGGGGCATTACTAAGAGTTACCACACTCTGTGAGTGCCTGCGACTGACAGCTTTTCTTTGACTTCAGAGCTGGGAGGACTTGAGAGGGACAGGGCTAAAAGACCCTGAAGTTTGTTCCCTCTCTTGTACTCTTGGTAACTGGCATGTCTTTAGGGGGTCCACTTACACACCGAGCTATGAACAGGTTAGCTCCATGGAAGAGCTGAGCTGTTTTACTCCCTGTCTTAGGACCAACCTGCTCCCAGATCACTGTAGTAGAGGACTTTGAGGTGAGAGGGTTTGGAGCCAGCAAGGAAAGGGATTATTGGGGGAAGGGGTGGGAATAGAGAAAATGGGCTGTAGAGAACTGGAGAGGCTCTGGGTTTTATAGTCATTTAATGAACGGTTTTCCAAACTACTGTTTGTAGGGTTTGGTCCATTAAAACCCGGTGGTTTATTTACTGCTGCAGAATTCTAAAATCACCTTAAAATGTTATTAGCATCTTCATAGATGGACAAGGATAATTTTTAGTGATCTTGGAAGAATGTAGCTGCAGTGTATACATACTTCTAGAGCAGACTAATCTAGAGTCTGTGGTCAAGTAGTGTCCTTATTTCAGCTGTCATTGTGCTGAGTGGCTGGCCTCTGGCTCTAACGCTGGGGGATTAGGGAAATATCTGCTTCATAGGAAAATACTAGGGGGTGTATAAAATAGCCAAGTCTTCATCTAGCATAATAAGTTCTTAAATAATATCTGAATCTGAAAATCAGGAAATGGTAGTACAACTGTAGCATTTTAAAATGGAGAGAAATGCTAGAAGAAAGAGCCACAAAAGTTGAAAGTGAGTTTCTCTGGGGAGTGAGATGCTGAGATGGGGTGACAAGGGGTTGCATTGTGTTTGATTTACTAAATGCTGTACATGTATTGCTTTGATTCTTTAAAAAGAAAAAAAGGTGAGCTGGCCAGTGAGCTCAGATGGTTAGAGCACCATGTTGTAACACCAACGTCAAGTGTTCCTCGTACCATCCAGCTGCAAAAAGAAAAAAAAGAAGAGTGAGAGGTGGGTTTCTCAAAGGGGGTCCAAGGGAGAAGGAGGAATCGAGAGACACCTGAGTTCCAACCATCCTGATTTCCCCCATCTGGGGCTTTAAAGAGATTAAAGGGACTCAGCAGAGGTTGTGTTCTGTGGCTGTGGGTGCTCCTCAGTAGCTGTCACTGTTTCTCTGCCTAGTGTTAGGAAGCAATATATCCACCAGGTAAATAGTGGCACACTCAAGGTGGGATAACTGACAACAATTAGCTGGAAGTGCCTGGCTTGCTGGGAGGCAGGGATAGCTGTAGACATGCCAGGGCTTGGGATTGGAAAAGATTGTGAGTTCATCTGATCCAGCCTCCGTCCTGAGCAAACTTGCCTCATTTTATGACACAGTTGCAGAAACTGCTCAGAGTGACTTGCCTGAGGTCACACAACTAGTTCATGGTGGAGAAGCAGCCAACACCATCTCTCAGCCTTTCCAGTTCACTACTACTGCTTTTCTCTTTCTTGGTTTAATTACATTTATGATACTTCAGCTATTCTAGTTTTTAAACAACAATCAAATACAAAAGTTATATTTTAGGGTTCTCTCAGCCCCAGGCTGGAGAGGGGAGAGCTGAGAGGATAAATGTGTTCCCTGTGTGGACCATTCCCGTGATGGACTTGGAGCCTGCTGCAGCAGCAAGTGTTATTCCCTCCAGGTCCGCAAAACAGCAATCCGAAGCTTGACCATTGGAGGGCCTACCATATTGAAGCTCCTAATTTTTTCCCCCGGACCATTCCCGTGATGGACTTGGAGCCTGCTGCAGCAGCAAGTGTTATTCCCTCCAGGTCCCCAAAACAGCAATCCGAAGCTTGACCATTGGAGGGCCTACCATATTGAAGCTCCTAATTTTTTCCCCTTTCTAGGGTTCTACTACCAGCAGAGTGTTTTGTTTCTGGATTTGGGTGGCCCTTCTCAACCGGGATTCTTAATTAAGCCCTGGCACAGTCAGGCATCCATCATATAGTTTAACTAGTTAACTTCTCTCCTGTGTACTGTTCTTTGCAGAATTGAGAAGAGCCACTCACAGCATTTTGTGTAGGGCTCAGTACTCTCCCAGAACCCAATTGAAAAGGGCTGGTTTCTGGGTTATGTGTTAGTGTTTCATCATGCCTTATTTCTTCAGGTAGGCAGTCCTCCTTCTCATAGGAAAAATGCTCTTTTGCAGCAGCGTCAGCTTCTATCCATGTTCTGCCCAGACTGGAAAACTTGGTTCTTCCTCATGCCCTAAGCTTGAACCCTTGACATCCTGTTTATCACAAGCTGCATTTTATGACTTTCTGGCTCTTCGGAGCCGTTGTCCCTAGTGACATCTGGGACCCCTCCCACCCACCACCCACCCCTCACCCCCAGGTGTTCTCTAAAGCATGGCTAGACCATGAGGTTAAAATTAAAGCACTGAGAAGCAATTTGTTTTGCCCTAAATGGGCTTCTGAGTATTTGCAAGTTGTGCTTATTTTCATTCTCGATTATGTGGAAAAAATGAACTCATTGAATTTTGCATTTATCAAGGTTTCATTTACAGAAGCTGAAGAATACAGAATACCACCACATTTTCCTTTTCTTGAAGAATTTCTCCACCTACTTCATTCCTAACAGACATTAAGGCTGAGGGCAAATCTACCAATTTTGTAATGATTGGGGTTCATTTATTGATTTTTTGTAAAGGAATGTTTTTTTAAAGGTGAAGTGGTGAGTGATTCCTGAGTTTGCAGGGTTTGGAGTCTGGGGGAGGCCTGGGTTCTAAACTTTGTTCTGCTGCTGGTTAGCTGTGGTCACTGGTCCTTTGGACTCAAAACTTTTTATGGGGTGAACATATTTCCTTTGAGTCTGTTCACTGTGCCAAGGGGAAGGGAAGGACAGGGACCATGGTGGGAGCCATCCCTGGGCCCAGCACTCTGTACTGCACTTCCACACACGTTACTGCATTTGGTCCTCGCGACCACCTTGTGGGTATATATTGACACTTCTGTTTTTGCAGATCAAGTCACCGAGGCTCAGAGAGATGAAGCAACTTGTGCTCGCTCGTTCCAAAGTCTGCTCACCCAAACAAAGTGCAAACCCCAGACCTGCATGCTGCCTTTCAGAGAAGTTTAAGAAAAGGAAATATTTATTCAATAAATTTCATTAAATCTTACATATTCAATATTACCAGATTCCGTTAATTGAAAAAGAGCTGCCTAAATGATGGATTTTAACTTGTATATTGGCTTAAAACCTCAGCAATCTCTTTAGTGGAAATATGAGGTTCCCCAGTCCCTGCTTGAAATCCCCAGTCTCATTTTAGAAAAATCAGTTGATCAGAAATGTTTTCTGTTGTCTTTACCTTTGTTTTTTCTTTTTTATTTACTTTTTTATTTTGTCGATATACAATGTGGTTGATTATTGTGGCCCATTACCGAAACCTCCCTCCCTCCTCCCTCTCCCCCTCCTACCCCACAATGTCCTTTCTGTTTGCGTGTTGTATCAACTTCAAGGAGTTGTAGTTGTTAATTCTTCTTCCCCCCCCACCCCCATTTTTTTTGTGTGTGTGTGTGAATTCATTTATTTATTTCTAGCTCCCAGCAATAAGTGAGAACATGTGGTATTTCTCTTTCTGTGCCTGACTTGTTTCAC
>NW_007729972.1:149857-150126 GCF_000696425.1 Galeopterus variegatus | reverse complement strand
CTTCTTTAGGTCTAATAGAGTTTGTTTTATAAATCTGGCTGTTCCAACATTGGGTGCGTACGTATTTATGATTGTTATGTCTTTTTGATGGATCAATCCTTTTATCATTATGTAGTGTCCCTCATTGTCTCTTTTAATGGTTTTTAGTTTAAAGTCTATTTTATCAGATATAAGAATAGCTACTGCAGCTCGTTTTTCTTTTCTGTTTGCATGGTAAATCTTTTCCCATCCTTTTGCTCTTAGTCTATGTGAGTCTTTATGGGTGAGGT